>NC_054867.1:54043775-54343775 GCF_018320785.1 Cheilinus undulatus
TATCAATATTGTTATTATTTTATTTTATTATCATTTTTGGACGTAGGAGTAATTATCATTATCATTATTATCCAAATGGGTAACATGAGACGTACTAGTATTTATCGTAGTAGTGTTACTATGTTTATATGATCTTTTTAAAAAATTATTTTCTAATTGTTAGTAATATAAATAGAAGCAGTAGTTGTTGTAGTACTATTACTATGTTTCTCTAATATAATAATAATTATTGTCTATGCTTTTATTATAATTATATTTTATTGTTAGTGTAAAAAAATAGTAGTAGTTATTGTAGTAGTATTACTATGTTTATTTTTTTATTGTTGTTATTATTATTATTATAATAATAAGAAAAAGTAATAGTTGAAGTAGTATTACTATGTTTATTATTATTATTATTTATTATTATTATTATTATTACTATTAATATTATTATTATTATTATTGTTATTATAGGAAAAAGTAATAGTTGTAGTAGTGTAACTATGTTTATTATTATTATTATTACTATATTTATTATTATTATTATTATTACTATGTTTATTATTATTATTATTATTAGAAAAAGCAATAGTTGTAGTAGTATTACTATGTTTATTATTATTATTATTATTGTTATTATTATTATTATTATTACTATTACTATTATTATTATTATTATTATTATTAGAAAAAGTAATAGTTGTAGTAGTATTACTATGTTTATTATTATTATTGTTATTATTATTATTATTAGAAAAAGTAATAGCTGTAGTAGTATTACTATGTTTATTATTATTATTTTATTACTATTATTATTATTATTATCATTATTTTTATTATTATTATTTGTAATAGTTGTAGTAGTGATACTATGTTTATTATTATTATTATTTTTATTATTATTATTTTATTATTATTAGAAAAAGTAATAGTCGTAGAAGTGTTACTATGTTTATTATTATTCTTATTACTATTACTATTATCATTATTATTATTATTATTAGAAAAAGTAATAGTTGTAGTAGTGTTACTATGTTTATTTTAATTGTTTTTTTAATTGTTTTTATCAGAATCAGAATTAGTAGATGTTGTAGTAGTTTTACTATGTTTATTATTATTATTTCTAATTTTTATTATTAACTCAACTCAACTCAACTTTATTTATTTGTATAGCACCTTTCACACATAGACATGTAGCCCAAAGTGCTTTACAAAGGAATAGACTGACAGCAATGATCAATAAAAACCAAAGAGAGCAAGAGACATTAAGGAATAGAATAAGACAAACTGAAGAAATAGAGAAAAGAAAAAAAAGGAAAAAATTAGAAAAAGTAGTTGTTGTAATAGTATTACTATGTTTATTATTATTATTATATTTATTGTTATTATTAAGAGAAGTAGTTGTTGTTGTAGTAGTATTACTATGTTTATTATTATTATTATATTTATTGTTATTATTAAGAGAAGTAGTTGTTGTTGTAGTAGTATTACTATGTTTTCTTGGTTCTGCACACAGTATCTGATCACTAGGCCTTTGAGAGTTATTTCTGTTTAGTCAACGCTTCATTGCCATCACTCTCTAACCTACAGGTAAGACTCACTGCTCAGGCATTGTGTTTGTTGATGTAACACAGATGAGTTAACCCTGTCATCATGTTTCCACAGCTCCAAACAGGCCCATTGATCACTGAACGATTGCGATCACACAGAGCCGTGGAAATCCCCAACATTTGGTAACATGTCCGAATAATAATGAGAGCGCAGAAAGACGCAGCAGAAATTAAAAGTGATGAAATGGTTTGTCTTTTATTCTCTGCGCCATGAGAGCTGTACGAGGCCGCATACCTGCAGAGCCACATTCCACCCTCAAATTTCCCCGACACGCAGTGGAAACTGAGCCAGCATAGCCCCCGCATGTTTTCTCCGAAATTTCACAACATCGCTCACGCCCAAAGACATTCCTGAGGACAACGCTGAATGGGATTATGGGAAACAGTTTCCTGACATCGCCATTACACCACACCCACTTCTTCACCTTAATCCTGTAAACATCAGCGGAGGAGCTTTTCTCTGCAGTTAGAGCAGTAAAATCTGCTGATAGCAATGTTTAGCTTTAGTGCTGATACCTGCTGCTTTTTTAGACTTTAAAGATGAAATAGTTAAAAAAAATGAATGAATGCATTCATGTCTGCTGATAAGCTTTAATACTGTTTAACCTGCTGCTAAAACTACACAACTTTATCTAATATGTTACTCTTTAACAAGACGTTTGTTATTGATACCTGCTGCTAAAATGAACATTACAGAGATGAACCTTTACCAAAGTGATGGAAAGGCTAAGAATTAGAGAAAGAAAGGATCTACTCATGATCCTAAACATACAAACTCATCTGTGAAACACAGTGGAGGTAATGTCATGGCTTGGGCTGCATGGCTTCTTCTGGGACAGGCTCATTGATCTTCATTGATGATGTAGCACATGATGGTAGCAGAATGAACTCAGAAGTCTACAGAAACATTCTGTCTCTCAATTTGAGGAAAGATGCAACTAAACTGATATGGAGCTCCTTCATGCTGCAGCAAGATAATGGCCCAAAACACACTGGCAAAACAACAAAGGAGTTCATCAGGGGTGAGAGTTTTAGACTGGCCAAGTCAATCTACAGGCTTGAACCCTATAGAGCATGCATTTAACCTGCTAAAGAGGTGACTGAAGGGAGAAAAACCCCTAAAACTAACAACAAAGGAGTTAATCCAGGGCAAGATGTAGAAGGATTTAGACTGGCCAAGTCAGTCTCCAGACTTGAACCCGATAGAGTATTTTACCGGCTGTGAGGAGACTGAAGGGAGGAACCCCCAAAAACAAATAACAAAGGAGTTCATCCGGGGCAATAAATGGAGAGTTTTAGACTGGCAAAGTCAATCTCCAGCTTTAAACCCTATAGAGCATTTTACCTGCTAAAGAGGAGACTGAAGGGAGTAACCCCCAAAACCAAACAACAAAGGAGGTCATCAGGGCCAAGAAGTGGAGAGTTCTAGACTGGCAAAGTCAATCTCCAGCTTTAAACCCTATGAAACATGCATTTAACCTGCTAAAGCGGTGACTGAAGGGAGAAAAACCCCTAAAACTAACAACAAAGGAGTTCATCCGGGGCAAGATGTGGAAGGATTTAGACTGGCAAAGTCAATCTCTAGACTTGAACCCTATAGAGCATTTTACCGGCTGAGAGGAGACTGAGGGGAGAAACCCCAAAAAACAAACTAGAAAAGCCCTCGGAGATCACAGACCTCTGCCGTCAGCCATTAATAGTGAAGAACCCTTCAAAAAATTCCTCGATCCGCCCCCATGTGCTCCCCCACCACGGCATTTGCTGACACCCCCCCCATTTGGGTTGGAAATGGGATGGAAACATGGTGAGGCAAAGCATCGGCTTTGCTACGTGTGCCAACAGATGCACCCATGGTCTCACTGGATGACTGGAAGTCATGGCAGAGGGTGAATATTACTCTATTCCTCCCAGCATTGTGAGTATTCTCACTACAATTCACCGTCTTTCTCTCTGAGACGCTCCGACTCGTCTCCTCGACCAAGTGTGCGTCTTTCAAACTCTGTAAACTCCAAAACTTTGAATAGAAACACACCCAAAAATGCTGCTGGGATTGAAGTTACTCATGCCCGCCATCTCCTGGTGAAAAGTGGTAACAGCGCAGACCTCCATCATTTTCCCTATCTCCCAATAGTACAGAATCCTCAAAAAAAAGTCTTTGACAGTGATCCCGATCACTCCCAAAATCTAATCAGTTCTTCCTTATGCCATTTCTGACATTTCCTGAAAATTTCATCAAAATCCGTCTACAACTTTTTGAGTTATGTTGCTAACAAACGAAAAAACAAACAAACCAACCCACCCAATCACATATCCTCCTCGGCAGAGGTAATAACAAAAGAGTTCATCTGGGGCAATAAAGGGAGAGTTTTAGACTGTCAAAGTCAATCTCCAGATTTAAACTCTTTAGAGCTTTTAACCTGCTAAAGAGGAGACTGAAGGGAGGTACTCCCAAAAACAAACAACAAAGGAGTTCATCCGGGGCAAGATGTGGAAAGATTTAGACTGTCAAAGTCAATCTCCAGATTTAAACTCTTTAGAGCTTTTAACCTGCTAAAGAGGAGACTGAAGGGAGGTACCCCCAAAAACAAACAACAAAGGAGTTCATCCGGGGCAAGATGTGGAAGGATTTAGGCTGGCAAAGTCAATCTCCAGACTTGAACCCTAGTTTGTTAGTTTGGCTGGGCCATTTCCCCCCCCACTAATGGGCGGCCTTGTCTCCACATGACTACTCGTGAATGTTCATGGCTATGTTCAGCCTCATTCAGGTACGTTGGGGTCCCCGGTCTCTGGCACCTTTATTTTGGGGGTCGTCGGCTGAAAAGATTGAGAACCCCTGCCTTGGAGGTCCACTATTTTGCCATTTTGTTGATTTTCTTTAGACAAAAACAAACAAACAAACAAACAAACAAACAAAAACACTAAGAAAATGTCAACCATGCTCATGTTTGGTCTGATCTTTTTCAGCACTACCTCATCTTTATGAAATGAAAACGATATATTTCTTAAGTTTAATTTACTGTATTGGATATCAGGCTTCCAAAAAACACAACACCTCACAAAAATAGATTTTTAGAAATTGCTATTTAAAAAAATATATATTATTATTTTTAAAAATAAATTAACATTATGCTGAAATAATGAAAAAATACCAAGGCCAGTCCTGTAGAGCATGGTCCTCTGTGTAACATTCATTTCCAGAACAATATGATCATATTTCCTGTTTTATTGACATCAAACAAAAACTGAAAGAAAGTTTAAAGATCATTCTTTCCACACGAAATAAGTGCAATGCAAAATGTGACTTTGTTTTCATGCTGTCATGTGACAAAAGAAGCGTATGATGAAATCACGCCAGCCTGATCGTGGAACCCTAAAGGTCTTGACACACTGGGTCTGTTATTTTCGGATGCGTTTTTATCGGATCCATTATCCGAGTAAAAGTCACGCACTCAGACCTTGCATACTGGGTCTGATGTGTTTTTAATTTGCCTTCACTGCGAAAATTCGTAGAATGTGGAAAATTGTTTCATACTGTGAGCCTGTATCTCGGTCACCCCTATAAAATCCCGCTGGATCCATCCTGACAGAGAGCTTCATTCAGCACACGCTCATGCCTCATAGTGCTGAGACAAGTTGGAGAAATGGAGAGCAACTTTATAATTCAGTCTCTGTTTTGACCTGTGAGTAGGCTACAACTATTACCTTTATCTGTCATATTTCCATGGCTGATATCCACATAATATACTGGCAAACTACGGTGTTTGCAGTGAAGTTTCGGGCACCGTTTTGAATCAACAGTCACCCATTTAAATGACTTGAACTGATGTGAAATTTCGCATAAAATCGAGCCTGATCCGACAAAATATATGACGGATGAAAATTTCTCAATTTTATTTTTTAATTGTGTGATAAATTCGGACCAAATATATGAACCCAGTGTGCAAAGGCCTTTAGAGCTATGATAGGGTGTAAGAAACCACACAATCAGATGTGGAATGATAAAATGGATATGATTCAATGAGAAACAGTACAACCAATAAGATATGGTACAATTTATATAATACGATATAGTATGATACGATAAGGTAAGAAATGGTTCAACCATTTACGATATGATAGGATATTATACTTTATGATATGATATTGTATGGTATGATAGGGAAATAAACAGCACAAACCAATACGATATGGTACAATAAGATATGATATGGTTTGATGCAATATGACATTAAAAAAAATGTCTAAAATACTTTGACTGAAATGAAGACTTAAGTTCTAATGCAGGGGTGTCAAACTCAAGGCCTGGGGGCTAAATCCGGCCCATTGTACAGTGATACCCGGCCCGCAGGATCATATATTTTTACCCCAGCCAAGGAGGTTATGTGATCGTCAGGGTTTGTTAGTTAGTTTGTTCGTTTGTTTGTTTTTTAACAACATATCTCAAAAAGATATGGACGGACTTTGATGAAATTTTCAGGAAATGTCAGAAATGGCATAAGGAAAAACTGATTTGATTTTGGGAGTGATCTGCATCACCGTCTGGATCCAGGATTTGTTTTTTTTTAAGGCTTCTTTACTATTGGGAGATAGGGCTAATGGTGGAGGTCTGTGCTGTTACCACTTTTCACAAGGAGATGGCGGACATGAGTAACTTCAATCCCAGCAGCATTTTGGGTGTGTTTCTATTCAAAGTTTTGGAGTTTATAGAGTCTGAAAGACGCACGCCCGGTCGAGGAGACAAGTCGGAGCATAACAGAGAGAAAGACAGTGAATTATAGTGAGAATACTCACAATGCTGGGAGGAATAGAGGAATATTCACCCTCTGCCATGACTTCCAGTCATCTGGTGAGACCATGGGTGAGGCTGTCAGTGCATCTGTTGGCACCAGCAGGCAATGCTTCCACCATGACAGTCCACACGTAGCAAAGCCAATGCTTTGCCTCACCATGTTTCCACCCCAGCGGGGAGGGAGATATCAATGAATGCTGTGTTGGGGGCACATGGGGACGGATCCAGGAATTTTTTTAAAGGACTCGTCACTACTGGGAGATAGGGCTAATGGCAAAGGTCTGCACTCTCCCAGTGCTTTTCTAGTTATTATAAGGGGCCCACTAAGGTCTGCAGATTTCCAGTAAAAAAATTTAAACTTAACCATGATGATTTAAAGAATCCTCTTAAAAGTAATAAAAAATTAAAAACACAAAGGCTAACAATAATTACATAAAAAGTCAGGATGAGGTAAAGAAGTTGTGTATTCATTTCATTATTTTCAATTTTGCATCTCACAATAATGATTTAAACTTATTATTTTCATTTAAGTTCTCATATTTTGCCTTTTCAAATTTATAGTTCTGATGTATGTCATTCTTTTTACCTTTTAGGCAACAATTTTAAATTTGAAGTCATATTTAAATTTTTTCTACTCATTATTTTTTAATTTTATGTCACATTTTGACCTTTACAACATAATTCTGACTTTCTTTTCATATTTTCCCTTTTTAAAACATTATTCGGCACTTAGTTTTGTGTTTTGACCTTTTAACCCTTTACCTACTGAGCCGGCGCTGTGTTTTATATGTCCGGAGTATTTTTACCGTAACTCTGTCAAAGTTTGTCCGATCAGAAAAATTCCAACAGCGTTAGAAAGCTGAGAATTGTGGACATGTGCAGATATATGCTTCATTACAGTACTTGCAACCATATGACATGGGCATTCATAGCAAAACACCAGAAGTATCGCAGGACCACCACACAGATTCTCAATGCTGTTACTCCTTGAACGTTTGCTCAACCTAAAAAATTCCAATGCTGACAGAGAGCTGAGAATCTGTGTTTTCCGGCAATATATGATGTGTGGTATATATATTATGGTAATGTCGAACAGTACCGTGAAAACAGCAGCTTTGGCAGAAGACGAGTGAGAAAGGAGAGTGAAGGAAGAGAGTAAAAGGAGAGCGAGCGAGAGTGGTGTTTTGTTTTCAGAAAATAGCGTTAGATAGTGGTATTTGTGCGTGTCTGTCATGTGCAATAACAATATGTTACTGAGAATGTTGAGAATGCATTTTTCCACCTTTATTATTATGTATATAGTTATCTTTTGCACTGTGTTTTGCACACCCAGAGTCCTAGACTCCAAAAATGACTGGTGATTGTTCTAAACATGTATAGGTTCACATTTCAAATGTCAAATCAAAACTTCATGAGCAATAACAACATTCCTTCTCATAAAAGCCATGAAAAACAAATCAGTTTTTGTGTTTTTCTTCTTTTAAACTGCTCACAATTCCATATAATGTGCAATAATCATTAACCAGAGGTTGAAAAGTCAAGTTCAAGTACTCCTGGGAAAAGGGACCAAAGCTCTCAGACTTAGGGCATTTCCTGACTATTTTACAGCCATAATAACAAAATATGTCCAAATCACCATTTTAAGACTCAGTATGTAAAGGGTTAAACTAATGCGTTTGACTATTTATCTCAGATTTTGAGTCTTTAAACTTATCATTTTGACTTCTTTTAATCTCAGAATCATTATCATCAGTGCTAATTTTCCCTTATATTTTATTACTGTTGAGAATAAGGTTGACAGTTTATGGTTAAATGTTGACCCCGTCAGACTCTAGAATTAGACAGAATCCGCCCCTGCTGAGATTGAGTTTGACACCCCTGCTCTAATTAATCAAAAACAGGTACTTAAATTAAAATAATGAATATATTTTAAATGTGTCTTCCTGAAGAATTAGAATAATCCCGTTTTTCAGGCGAGTATATCTCTACATGGACAATAACAGTCAGTTGAGATGGTAAACTGAAAACAGCAGTAACTCTGTGTCAGAGTTCATCCTTTATCCTCATGGTGGCAGCAGTGAGTCCGCTGAGGGTTAACGCAACACGACACCTGAACGCACCTTAAACACTGTGGTTCTCCCTCCAGTCTCTCCGTTAGTCAACAAGAGTCTCAACAATCCTCCAGGCGACCTTTGACCCCAGCTGTCTGTCTGAGTGAGTGCTGGGTTATTTTTAGAAACCATTAACCCCCACCCCACCCTTGTCTTTGTCATGGAAACACGGCTAATGACCTGTTTGAGTCTGGGACAATTAAATCAGCTTGTTTATCTATTTTATTTCTTAATTGATTTTTTCTTATTTTAATTAAATCATTATTCCTATTAACTTAAATGGATTTTTCTTATTTTGATTAATTGATTTTATTCACTGAGGTCTGGGGTTAGGGTTTTGGGAGCTGATTTAGAGTTTATTAGAGACAAACCTGAGCGTTTACCTGGTCTAGATCCTGATCTGATCCTTGAATTAAAGGTTTAAGATGACGGTTTCTGATTTATTTACACAAAGACAGATTTGTCTGAATAGTTCTGACTAAACTTTCATGTCAGTAACGACTGATCTTACAGCAGCGCTCTCTCTGACCTCACCACCACATTTAAATGAAGCACTGATGTGAACTTTTTTTTATCAATAAAGATTAAAAATTAAATATAAAAAGCCACCACGGCCGCTGGCGTGTCGAACGAAGGTTTCAGAGCAGAGAGGGGGCTGTTATGTTTGTTTGATAGAGTTCTCAGGAAGAGGAGGAAGGACGGAGGTGTGGTTATCTTCAGGTGGAATTCCCCTGAACTTACCTGCCCAACCCCCCCACAGGGGTATAAAGGTGCGCAGGTGTTAAAAGCAGAAACAGGTGCACACAGTTACACGCTGGTGAGAGAACAGAGGAGATAAACGAGGATTCACACCAAGCCCCGTTTCTACTTGCTACGCTTAGAGGCTCATGCTGTAAACAGGTAAAGATGGAGGTTTAATTCTATTTATTATCTATCATAAAGACTGATAATAGTTAAATATACAGAAACCATAAAGATGCTCTTTATATTTAAATCTACATACACCTAACAACTCTATAACAAACTTTTTCTGTACTTCTTCCTGTGATGAGTTCAGACAGAAAATGAGTTTAAAATCCTGAAATGTTTAGTAGATCTGTTCATGGGTGGAGACAGGGTTTCGTTTAAAGCTTTATTAAACATGTTTGTACCTGACACAACAACCAAACTAAACTGATCCGCTCCGTCTCTCAGAGGCTTCATGTCATCACCGTGCCTCAGCAGCGTTCTGACCAGTGCCAACCTCGCCATGTACCAGACGGGCGACGTCCTGCTGCAACAGACTGCCGTGCTGCCCAGTATAAACACTCTGCAGACCAGTAGCATCCTGCAGACCAGTAACGGCATCCTGCAGACCAGTAACGGCGCCCTGCAGACCAGTAGCGGCGCCCTGCAGAACAATAACTCAGCGTACAGCTCCAGCCTGAGAGGTAAGACAAACCCACAGTGATGGATCGCAGCTGTCTTTATGGTCTTTACTGTAGGATGGTCCCAGTAGGATGGTCCCAGTAGGACAGGGATGTCAAACTCAATCCCAGAAGGGACTGGAATCTGAATTAAGGTCTGACTTTGGGGCCTTTGGGGTCAACCTCATTTTTTGCCAGTAATAAATTATGGGGAAAAAAGTTAGCAATGATGATAAATGATTTTGAGATTTAAAAAGCCAAAATGTTAAGTTAAAAAACTCAAAATCTGAGATAAAGTCAAAACATATTTGTTCAAAAAGTCAAAACACGAAATTAGATGTTAAAATAATGCTTTGAAAAGACAAATACATAAAAAAAGGCACAATCATGTTTTTAAGCCAAAAATATGGTTTAAATTGTAAAATGGAGCACCTAAAACGTCAAAATATGATATCAAGGCTGAAATAATAAATTAAAAAGGTCAAAATACTAGATAAACACGAAGATAACAAATGTAAAGTTTAAAATATGGGATAAAAAGTCAAAATCATAAATTGAAAAAGGTCAAAATATTTTTAAAAAGTCAAAATTATAAGTTGAAAAGATCGAAATATGAGACAAAAGTCAAAATAATAAATGGAAAATGATGAAAATATGAACTTAAAGTCCAAATATTAGACTGAAGTCATAACTGTAAAAGGCAAAATTGAAAATATGAAATGAAAACTCAAATGAACTTGTTTTCCCACATTTCTTTTGAGCTAGTTATTTTTACTCTTTTTTTATTTTATTTTTATTTTCATGACTTAAGGATATTTTAAATCATCAAGTTTAAGTGTACATTTTTATACTAAAAAAATCTGCAGACCTCATATTTTAACGCCCGTTATAATACGAATATGATGTGACCTTGTGGGCCGAGTGAAACTGTACCACGGGCTGGATTTGGACCCCGGGCCTTGAGTTTGCCACCCCTGTAGGATCGTCCTTGTAGGCTGTGGAACCATTCTATTCCGTTTGAGGTCCAGTCCTTTATTAGACCTGGACTACCCTGGACATGAGGAACTCTTTGGCGTGGTCCATGTTTATTATTTGACAGTCTTCCATGTAACATAAATCTCTTCCCTCCATCTCTGTGATCCTAACTGACTCAGTGTTTGATTGGAATGTTTTTGATGCGTGCTGAGTTTCGTGTTGAGTTTCAGCTGAAGTCTAATCCCTCAGTAAACACGAGTCATTGTTTCTAACGTCAGCGGCACCATCAGCTTTGACCTCATTCAGTCTCCGCGGGTTGAATCATTGACAAGGTGGTTAAACGTTAACTCGATTTAACGGTCAGACAGAAGAATGCAGCCACCTCGGAGACCAGGAACCTCAGAGACCAGACCAGATCTAGTTGAACTCTTAATGTAGTAGAAATATTGCCTGTTTTAACTCTTTGTTTCGTACAGTTTCATATAAATTCCAGCTGTTCTCTCCCTGATGGTCTAAAATCCCTCCCTCTGTTGTCTGTGTGCAGGTCAGTGGTACGGACATGTCAGTCCTCACTGCTGGTCCACAGAGAACGTTCTGGAGTGGATCAGCGATCACGTGGAGTCTTCCAAGTTTGACGCCAGGACGCTGAGTCTAGCCTGCTGCACCATGGACGGTCCCACCCTCTGCCAGATGAGTCGGGACCAGATGATATCTGACTTTGGACCACAGCTTGGACAACAGCTGCACCAGAGTCTGCAGGAACACAAGACCAAATATGGTATATGCCCAAATATGGTTTCTGTAAAGATTTTGATAGCCAGGTTAAGAATAAATGGGCAGAGCATCATCCAGACATTTCTATTATATTATTATTATTATTATTAAGTATCTTGCAAACATTTTAAACTAATTTCCGCTCCTTCTGCTCTCAGAGCTGCAGATGTTTTTGGGATCAGAACTGAACGAGACGTGTCAGCTGCTCGACCGCTTCCTGGACAACCTGGACAACTTCCCGTTGCTCAGCACCATCAAAATCGGCCAAAGTAGGTTATCCACCAACTATCTTTACTCTACAGCACACATGACTTTGATTGGTTGAGACTAACTGATTATCTACCGACAGCAGCGGAAGGAGATGCTGGAAGGAGAGAGCCTGACTTTAAGGACGAGTACGATCTAAGCGGCCTGACTCTGGAGCCGATGACGCCGTGGGCGGACTCAGAATATCAGTCTGACAGCGAGTTGAGCTCCTCGTCCAACAGTCAGTGTTTTTATCACTCACGTTTCTGATTTAAACCCCGCCTTCTGGTCATTACTCCTCCTTTACTAACTCCTCTTTCTGTCCTGTTCAGGCTGCGTGTTTGGATTCTCCTCCCTCGGCTCCCCAGAGTCCGGCAGCGGTGAATCGGACCCCGAGTTCTCCCTCCCCAGTATTTCTAGTGAGTAAAGAAGATTAACTAGTTTGGAGCTTCTCTAGCTTTCTGCAGGATGGATATGTGACATATTTATCTGGTTTTGACAGAGGTTCACATCAAAACAGAGAAAGGAGAGTGTCGTCTGAAGCGACCCCGGGGCCGGCCTCCTAAAGCCAGCAGGGATCACAGCAGCAGCTTTTATGAGAATCCAAAGAAGAACAAACATGGTGAGGAGCTGTTTGGGTTCTGCATGGTTCTTTCTTTGAATCAGAGGTTGAAATGCCGACACTTTACTGAGCCGATTGTTTGTGTGCAGCTCCGCGCGGTATCCACCTTTGGGAGTTCATCAGAGACATCCTCATCCATCCCGACAGGAACCAGGGGCTCATGAAGTGGGAGGACCGCCGTGAAGGTGTCTTCAAGTTCATCAAGTCTGAGGCTGTGGCGCAGATGTGGGGCCAGAAGAAGAAGAACAGCAGCATGACTTATGAGAAGCTCAGCCGTGCCATGAGGTCAGTTTAACTCAGGGTCAGGGTTTGGGTTGGTCAGTCTACTCTTTAGCCAATAAAATTCTCCCAGTATTAACAAACAGAGAAAAACAGAGACTGCAAGAGTCAGAGGTCAAAGATCAAAACAGCTCCGAGATTAACAGACAACAGCTTTAAGCAAATGGGATCAGATTCTATTCAAGTTTATGTCAAAGTAAGCACCAGCAGGTTGGGGCTTCATATCTAACACCAAAACTAGTGAAGCCGCCACTCAGGTTAGGGTTAAGACTCCCCCATTAAGGATAGGGTTAAGTAGAAACTCACCCATTAAGGTGAGGATTAGATAAGGACTCCCAAAGTCAGATAAGAATTTAGTATGGACCCCCAGTAAGGTTAGAGTTAAGTAAAGACTTCCCCAGTAATATTAGGGTGAAGTTAAGGACTCCACAAGTAATGTTAGGGTCGAGAAAATACTCCCCCATTAAAGTTAAGGGTTAAGTAAAGACTCCCCCATTAAAGTTAAGGGTTTAGTAAAGCCTCCCCCATTAAAGTTAAGGGTTAAGTAAAGACTCCCCCATTAAAGTTAAGGGTTTAGTAAAGCCTCCCTCATTAAAGTTAAGGGTTAAGTAAAGACTCCCTCATTAAAGTTAAGGGTTAAGTAAAGACTCCCTCATTAAAGTTAAGGGTTAAGTAAAGACTCCCCCATTAAAGTTAAGGGTTAAGTAAAGACTCCCCTCCGTTAAAGTTAAGGATCAAGTAAAGACTTACCAAGTAGGGTTAGGTTTAGTTTAATATTCCTACATTAAGTTAAGGGTTAAGTAAATGGTTGGAGTAAATTCACGGACTAGATTATAATGTTTTAGATTAAATGAGATTAGATCAGGGTGACTATGTATTACATTAATGTCTGATCAGATTAAGTGTTTGTCTGTTAAATGTAACTTGATTTATGCCCCTCCCCCCCAGGTATTACTATAAAAGGGACATCCTGGAGCGCGTTGACGGCAGGAGACTCGTCTATAAATTCGGAAAGAACTCCAGCGGCTGGAAGATGGAGGAGGTCGGCATGTGAAAGAAGAACGTTTGTGATTGGTCAGAAACAGAACTCTTTAAGACACAAACTTCCTGTCAGAGGGAAGGTGTTGCAGAAACTGTAAGCCAGTGTTTTTGGCTCTAGTAGGTTTTATGAACCATTATTAATGTTGAAATGTTCAGCTCTGTTTTTTATAACTACAGAAAAGAAAACGTATATATTTAAGAAGTTTGAATCACGATTAAACAGAATTTAACTTGTTAATTCTGGAGCTTTAAATTAGGATCCAACAGAAATGAAACTGTTTTTTCAAGTTTTTAAATCAGGAGTAGTGGACAGTTTATAATGTCATGTGACATTAATTTAATCTTTTTTTTAATTTTTTGTGTCAGTTGTGTAAAAATATCAAATCCAGCTTGATGTGAATGATGGACAAAGTGTTGGTGTTTAAGTGAAGGACAAAGAGAATGATGTCACTGATTCTTTATCACCTATAATCAATAACGATGGTCCCTCCATGTCTACAAGTATCACTTATTTTAAAGTGTTTATCACATTTTACATATCATCACTGTTTGTATGAATCAACAATCTGTAGCACGTTTGTTTGTGCCAATTTTTTGTGATTTGCTGACTTTGTTGGTGAAATAAATATTTTTTTTATGAAATTTACTGCTTTCTTTATTAATAGTTGATCAATAAATTAATCAATAACAGAAGTTTGTGACTTAATAATAATAACAAAAATAATAATGATAATATTTTATTATTATTATTATTATTGATATTACTCTGGTTTCATTAGTAGACGGCTTCGTGCAGATAAAGACATAATGAGGAAGGTTTCTGACAGACAAATTCATCAGATTAAGAGAGCAGATGCTAAAATGTCATTACAAAGCAGCAAACAGGTATTTGAAGCTGCTGGTGCCTCTGGAGTCCCATCAACCTCAAGGTGTAGGATCCTCCAGAGGCTTGCAGTCGTGTATAAACCTACTGTTCAGCCCCCCCTAACCAATGCTCTCAGGCAGAAACAGTTGCAGAGGGCCCAGAAATACATGAAGACTCGTTTTCAAAGTCTTGTTGACTGATGAGTGCCGTGCAACCCTGGATGGTCCAGATGGAGGAGTAGTGGACGGTTGGTGGGTGGCCACCATGTCCCAACAAAGCTGTGACGTCAGCAAGGAGGGGGCGGAGTCATGTTTTGGGCTGGAATGATGGGGAGAGAGCTTGTAGGCCCCTTAAGTTGTGTTTCCATCAGGGGGGTCTACATTTAACTACATTTTAATGATGTTAACCGCTGTCAGTACAGATCCTCAGCTGATGGAATACGTGTACAGAGACGGTTTGAGTCGTAACACTACTTTTATATGTGAATATATCTAGTCTAGAACAGTTTATACGACAAAATATGAAAGTTTAGAGCTGTACTGTGAGAATTCACCGCATTAAACATAAAGTAAAAGTTCAGCTGGTGTTAAAATCAAACTAGATTAAGTCAGAAATCCAGGGTGTGCTGATCTGGTTTTAAAATAGTCTGCAGCCTGAAGTTTTACAAACACATTCAACAACCACAGAGCGATGTTTTCACAGGTTACCTGACATAAGAAGTAGGTTAATAATTAGTTACAGTACAGAAAGGCTTCGTACTCACAAACTTCAGCATTAATTTAGTTTCTCATCCATCACTGATGGATCAGGCTGATGTGAGCCTTTGGGCTCTGCTTTGTGTTCTTAAAATCAGGTCCAGCTAAACGTCAGGAAACTTGATTTGTGGCCAGATATCAGTATTCATAGACTAGGAAACAGTTTGGATCTCCATCGAGTCCAAATATTTCCCATTTAGGCAGATAATAGTCCGCTTGACTCCCATTTTTGCCCGCTTCTCACAGTGCAGACTTGAAGCCCAGAGGTGAGCAGCTGAGTCGCGTGCTGACATGATGTCAGTGCAGCCCCTATTGTTGTGTGTAGCTCCACCTTTTTGGTACGGGTAGGTAAGATTGGTACCCCTACGCAAGGGTGCCGAAAAGTGGGACAGTAGGGGTCGTTTTTTGGGACCCTTTCCAACTTTTGCTCTATGGAAACCCAAAAAAATGTGTGCCATTCCGCACCGAACTGAGCCGGACCTTGGTGGAGACAACCTATTAGGGTCCCTGAAGGTGTGAAAATGACCTCGGCAAAGTATATAGAGTTTCTGACTGACCACTTTCTTCCATGGTACAAAAAGAAGAACAGCGCCTTCTGTAACAAAATGATCTTCATGCATGACAATGCTCCATCTCATGCTGCAAAGAATCTCTGTGTCTCTCACCTCTGTGTCATTGGCTGCTATGGGCATAAAAGGAGAGAAACTCATGGTGTGGCCCCCATCCTCCCCTGACCTTTAACCCTGCTGAGAACCTTTGGAGCATCCTCAAGCTAAAGATCTATGAGGGTGGGAGGCAGTTCACATCAAAACAGCAGCTCTGGGAGGATATTCTGACATCCTGCAAAGAAATTCAAGCAGAAACTCTCCAAAAACTCACAAGTTCAATGGATGAAGAATAGTGAAGGTGATATCAGAGAAGGGCTCCTATGTTAACATGGAACTTGGCCTGTTAAGATGTTTTTGATTGAAATAGCTTTGATTTCGGTAAATATGACCTCCTAATGCTGTAAATTCAATACATGACCATTGTCAGTTCTTTACAACCTATAAAATCTTTAAAACTCTGTTGTGTTCAGAGATGTTATCCTGACATGAAACTGAGCTCGCTGCTGTGTTGCCAATGGAACCAGTAGAACTGGCCCATTCCACTGGTTTCACTGCCAGCCTTACACAACATCACCTTCTACCTGGCACAATGGTAACTGCACACCTGAGTGAAAAATTATGCAATGCTACACCTGCATGCACACTTCTAAATGAACCGCGTAACATCACGCAGCGTGTAAAATTCAACACGCATGAAGGGGAGAGGACAATCAGACGAACCTGAGTTAGTGCATGCAGAGGTGCCGGTTCATGATTACGCTGCTGGAAACCCAGGAAACAAATAGACTTGTTTTAAACGCAGGCATGAACACAGGAAGTAATAACAATGGATCAGAATCAATAATAAAAAAAAAAAAACAAACAAAAAAAAAAACAAGGCTATAACATCACTGATAATGTAGAAAACTATTTCTGTCAGGTCTGAGCCAGTCCTGACTATAACCTTTATCAGAGAGGAACGTTTTAAGACTCTAGCAGACTATCTAAGATCTGGTCCAGGTCTGATCCAGTCCTGACTATAAGCTTTATCAGAGAGGAACGTTTTAAGACTCTAGCAGACTATCTAAGATCTGGTCCAGGTCTGATCCAGTCCTGACTATAAGCTTCATCAAAGAGGAACATTTTAAGACTCTAGCAGACTAACTAAGACCTGGTCCAGGTCTGAGTCAGTCTTAACTATATGCATTATCAGAGGGAAGTTTGAAGACTAGCAGACTATCTAAGACCTGGTCCAGGTCTGAGCAAGACCTATCTACAAGCTTGATCAAAGAGGAAATTTTTATGACTCTAGCAGACTCACTAAGACCTGGTCCAGGTCTGATGCAGTCCCAACTATACGCTTTATCAGAGGGAAGTTTGAAGACTCTAGCAGACTCACTAAGACCTGGTCCAGGTCTGATCCAGTCCCAACTATATGCTTTATGAAAGAGGAAAGTTTTAAGACTCTAGCAGACTAACTAAGACCTCATCCAGGTCTGATCCTGTCCTTTCTCTAAGCTTTATCAAAGAGGAAAGTTTGAAGACTCTAGCAGACTCACTAAGACCTGGTCCAGGTCTGATGCAGTCCCAACTATAAGCTTTATCAGAGAGGAAAGTTTCAAGCCTATAGCAGACTAACTAATACCTGGTCCAGGTCTGACCCAGCCCTTACTTTAAGCTTTATCAAAGAGGAAAGTTTTAAGTCTATAGCAGACTCACTAAGACCTGGTCCAGGTCTGATCCAGTCCCAACTATATGCTCTATGAAAGAGGAAAGTTTTAAGTCTATAGCAGACTCACTAAGACCTGGTCCAGGTCTGATCCAGTCCCAACTATATGCTCTATGAAAGAGGAAAGTTTTAAGTCTATAGCAGACTAACTAAGACCTGGTCCAGGTCTGATCCAGTGCTAACTGGAGTCCATGAGGACAGCCCAGTGTGATCTAAACTGGGCTCTGGAGTCTCTGTGAAATCTCTCAGTAATCTGTGACTGCAGCTACGTGTAAAACCTGATCTGATAGTCACACATCGGTATGGTCAGACAAGCAGAGCACTCACAAAGCACACACACACCTACACACCCTCACACACACACCTACACACGCACACACATTCACACACACACACACATCAGGTCAATCTACCTGTTGAGCAGGTAAGTTTGGCCTCAGGCCAGAGTTTGAAGCACGTAGTTTACTGGAAACGTCTCCATGTGTGCCAGAAATAATTCCATGGAGGGAGGAGCAGGTTTTTACTGTCATTGTAGCCTCAGTTAATCATTAAACTGTCAGCTCACACTTTCGGTTTGTTCACCTCACAGGCATAAACACTGAGAACTGGTTCTTTTACTGTGGTCTCAATTAGGATGTTTAGAACAATCAGCAACGTGACAAAGAGGTGACTGAGAAACAAATGAGTTACTCCCGGAGAGACGGTCTGAAAAATCTGAACTTTATCTAGGTTAGCAGCATAAGAAGGAGCCTAAAATCCAGAAACTTTATCTTAGACTCTAGCTGCATAAGAAGGAGCCTGAAATCTAAGTTAGAAGCTTTATTCAAGAGTTTAGCAGCATAAAACAAAGCTGGTTCAGGCCTGGTCCAGCCAGACTATAGGCTTTATCTTGAAATGTTTTACAGCTGTATTAAACGGTAAAGAAGGTTTGTGGTTAAAAGGTCCAGTCCTCCTCTGATGGCGTGCTGTCAGAGTCACAGACAGATCCATAAATCTAGTAAAGTCATAAAGATAGAGCAGTAAAGAACTTCCCGTCAGGAGCTGAGATAAAAAAAAGATCAAGCAAGGAGTGTCACATCACCTGATTACATGACCTCCATATCAGCTGTTATCACTCTGCAGGGAAACAACGAACGGTGGGGGGTGGGGGTGGGGGGGTCGGTGTTAAGGTTGGTCATGTTTTATGGTTGGGTTATTTTATTCATGCAGAAGGAAAACAAAGAAAGGATGACTTTATGTTACCAAAGTTCAGAATTTAACACAACAAGGACCAGGCCGATACCAGGCCCTGAAATGTGAAAAATATCATACTCTTCCTGAAGTGGTCTGCAGTGATGTTCAGGCCTGGCAAACTGAGATACACGACAGAAGACAAAACTAGGTTGTTGTGTCAGTATCCTCCCGGTCAATAAATAACAGCACCATTACATCTGAACCCTCACCCATGAATAACAGTACTGTCACACCTGAACCCTAACCCATGAATAACAGTACTGTTACACCTGAACACTCACCCATTAATAACAGTACTGTCACACCTGAACACTCACCCATGAAGAACAGTGCTGTTACACCTGAACCCTCACCCATGAATAACAGTACTGTCACACCTGAACACTCACCCATGAAGAACAGTGCTGTTACACCTGAACCCTCACCCATGAATAACAGTACTGTTACACCTGAACCCTCACCCACTAATAACAGTGCTGTTACACCTGAACCCTCACCCACTAATAACAGTGCTGTTACACCTGAACACTCACCCATGAATAACAGTACTGTTACACCTGAACCCTCACCCATGAAGAACAGTGCTGTTACACCTGAACACTCACCCATGAATAACAGTACTGTTACACCTGAACCCTCACCCATGAAGAACAGTGCTGTTACACCTGAACCCTCACCCACTAATAACAGTACTGCTACACCTGAACCCTCACCCACTAATAACAGTACTGTTACACCTGAACCCTCACCCATGAAGAACAGTGCTGTTACACCTGAACCCTCACCCACTAATAACAGTACTGTTACACCTGAACCCTCACCCATGAAGAACAGTGCTGTTACACCTGAACCCTCACCCACTAATAACAGTACTGTTACACCTGAACCCTCACCCATGAATAACAGTGCTGTTACACCTGAACCCTCACCCATGAAGAACAGTACTGCTACACCTGAACCCTCACCCATGAATAACAGTGCTGTTACACCTGAACCCTCACCCATGAATAACAGTGCTGTTACACCTGAACCCTCACCCATGAATAACAGTGCTGTTACACCTGAACACTCACCCATGAATAACAGTGCTGTTACACCTGAACCCTCACCCATGAATAACAGTACTGCTACACCTGAACCCTCACCCATGAATAACAGTGCTGTTACACCTGAACCCTCACCCATGAATAACAGTGCTGTTACACCTGAACCCTCACCCACTAATAACAGTAGTTACACCTGAACACTCACCCATGAATAACAGTGCTGTTACACCTGAACCCTCATCCACTAATAACAGTAGTTACACCTGAACACTCACCCATGAATAACAGTACTGTTACACCTGAACCCTCACCCACTAATAACAGTAGTTACACCTGAACCCTCACCCACTAATAACAGTACTGTTACACCTGAACCCTCACCCACTAATAACAGTACTGTTACACCTGAACCCTCACCCATGAAGAACAGTGCTGTTACACCTGAACCCTCACCCATGAATAACAGTACTGCTACACCTGAACCCTCACCCACTAATAACAGTACTGTTACACCTGAACCCTCACCCATGAAGAACAGTGCTGTTACACCTGAACCCTCACCCACTAATAACAGTACTGTTACACCCTCACCCTCACCCATGAAGAACAGTGCTGTTACACCTGAACCCTCACCCATGAATAACAGTGCTGTTACACCTGAACCCTCACCCATGAAGAACAGTACTGCTACACCTGAACCCTCACCCATGAAGAACAGTGCTGTTACACCTGAACACTCACCCATGAATAACAGTGCTGTTACACCTGAACCCTCACCCATGAAGAACAGTGCTGTTACACCTGAACCCTCACTCATGAATAACAGTGCTGTTACACCTGAACCCTCACCCATGAAGAACAGTGCTGTTACACCTGAACCCTCACCCATGAAGAACAGTGCTGTTACACCTGAACCCTCACCCATGAAGAACAGTGCTGTTACACCTGAACCCTCACCCATGAATAACAGTACTGTTACACCTGAACCCTCACCCATGAAGAACAGTGCTGTTACACCTGAACCCTCACCCATGAATAACAGTGCTGTTACACCTGAACCCTCACCCATGAAGAACAGTACTGCTACACCTGAACCCTCACCCATGAATAACAGTGCTGTTACACCTGAACCCTCACCCATGAATAACAGTGCTGTTACACCTGAACCCTCACCCATGAATAACAGTGCTGTTACACCTGAACACTCACCCATGAATAACAGTGCTGTTACACCTGAACCCTCACCCATGAATAACAGTACTGCTACACCTGAACCCTCACCCATGAATAACAGTGCTGTTACACCTGAACCCTCACCCATGAATAACAGTGCTGTTACACCCTCACCCTCACCCACTAATAACAGTAGTTACACCTGAACACTCACCCATGAATAACAGTGCTGTTACACCTGAACCCTCACCCACTAATAACAGTAGTTACACCTGAACACTCACCCATGAATAACAGTACTGTTACACCTGAACCCTCACCCACTAATAACAGTAGTTACACCTGAACACTCACCCATGAATAACAGTGCTGTTACACCTGAACCCTCACCCATGAAGAACAGTACTGCTACACCCTCACCCTCACCCATGAATAACAGTGCTGTTACACCTGAACCCTCACCCATGAATAACAGTGCTGTTACACCTGAACCCTCACCCATGAATAACAGTGCTGTTACACCTGAACCCTCACCCACTAATAACAGTAGTTACACCTGAACACTCACCCATGAATAACAGTACTGTTACACCTGAACCCTCACCCATGAATAACAGTGCTGTTACACCTGAACCCTCACCCACTAATAACAGTAGTTACACCTGAACACTCACCCATGAATAACAGTGCTGTTACACCTGAACCCTCATCCACTAATAACAGTAGTTACACCTGAACACTCACCCATGAATAACAGTACTGTTACACCTGAACCCTCACCCACTAATAACAGTAGTTACACCTGAACCCTCACCCACTAATAACAGTACTGTTACACCTGAACCCTCACCCACTAATAACAGTACTGTTACACCTGAACCCTCACCCATGAAGAACAGTGCTGTTACACCTGAACCCTCACCCATGAATAACAGTACTGCTACACCTGAACCCTCACCCACTAATAACAGTACTGTTACACCTGAACCCTCACCCATGAAGAACAGTGCTGTTACACCTGAACCCTCACCCACTAATAACAGTACTGTTACACCCTCACCCTCACCCATGAAGAACAGTGCTGTTACACCTGAACCCTCACCCATGAATAACAGTGCTGTTACACCTGAACCCTCACCCATGAAGAACAGTACTGCTACACCTGAACCCTCACCCATGAAGAACAGTGCTGTTACACCTGAACACTCACCCATGAATAACAGTGCTGTTACACCTGAACCCTCACCCATGAAGAACAGTGCTGTTACACCTGAACCCTCACCCATGAATAACAGTGCTGTTACACCTGAACCCTCACCCATGAAGAACAGTGCTGTTACACCTGAACCCTCACCCATGAATAACAGTGCTGTTACACCTGAACCCTCACCCATGAAGAACAGTGCTGTTACACCTGAACCCTCACCCATGAAGAACAGTGCTGTTACACCTGAACACTCACCCATGAATAACAGTACTGTTACACCTGAACCCTCACCCATGAAGAACAGTGCTGTTACACCTGAACCCTCACCCATGAATAACAGTGCTGTTACACCTGAACCCTCACCCATGAAGAACAGTACTGCTACACCTGAACCCTCACCCATGAATAACAGTGCTGTTACACCTGAACCCTCACCCATGAATAACAGTGCTGTTACACCTGAACCCTCACCCATGAATAACAGTGCTGTTACACCTGAACCCTCACCCATGAATAACAGTGCTGTTACACCTGAACCCTCACCCATGAATAACAGTACTGCTACACCTGAACCCTCACCCATGAATAACAGTGCTGTTACACCTGAACCCTCACCCATGAATAACAGTGCTGTTACACCTGAACCCTCACCCACTAATAACAGTAGTTACACCTGAACACTCACCCATGAATAACAGTGCTGTTACACCTGAACCCTCACCCACTAATAACAGTAGTTACACCTGAACACTCACCCATGAATAACAGTACTGTTACACCTGAACCCTCACCCACTAATAACAGTAGTTACACCTGAACCCTCACCCACTAATAACAGTGCTGTTACACCTGAACACTCACCCATGAATAACAGTACTGTTACACCTGAACCCTCACCCACTAATAACAGTACTGTTACACCCTCACCCTCACCCATGAAGAACAGTGCTGTTACACCTGAACCCTCACCCATGAATAACAGTACTGCTACACCTGAACCCTCACCCACTAATAACAGTACTGTTACACCTGAACCCTCACCCATGATGAACAGTGCTGTTACACCTGAACCCTCACCCACTAATAACAGTACTGTTACACCTGAACCCTCACCCATGAAGAACAGTGCTGTTACACCTGAACCCTCACCCATGAATAACAGTGCTGTTACACCTGAACCCTCACCCATGAAGAACAGTACTGCTACACCTGAACCCTCACCCATGAATAACAGTGCTGTTACACCTGAACACTCACCCATGAATAACAGTGCTGTTACACCTGAACCCTCACCCATGAATAACAGTGCTGTTACACCCTCACCCTCACCCACTAATAACAGTAGTTACACCTGAACACTCACCCATGAATAACAGTGCTGTTACACCTGAATCCTCACCCACTAATAACAGTAGTTACACCTGAACACTCACCCATGAATAACAGTACTGTTACACCTGAACCCTCACCCACTAATAACAGTAGTTACACCTGAACACTCACCCATGAATAACAGTACTGTTACACCTGAACCCTCACCCACTAATAACAGTAGTTGCACCTGAACACTCACCCATGAATAACAGTACTGTTACACCTGAACCCTCACCCACTAATAACAGTAGTTACACCTGAACACTCACCCATGAATAACAGTGCTGTTACACCTGAACCCTCACCCACTAATAACAGTAGTTACACCTGAACACTCACCCATGAATAACAGTGCTGTTACACCTGAACCCTCACCCATGAATAACAGTGCTGTTACACCTGAACCCTCACCCACTAATAACAGTAGTTACACCTGAACACTCACCCATGAATAACAGTGCTGTTACACCTGAACCCTCACCCGTTAATAACAGCTCTGTAACACCTGTTACACCTTTACTGATGATTTTTCCACCAATGGTTCTAATTTTTCTTAAGGTCTATATGATCATCATTGATGAATAACAGTGCTGTTACACCTGAACCCTCACCCATGAATAACAGTGCTGTTACACCTGAACCCTCACCCACTAATAACAGTAGTTACACCTGAACACTCACCCATGAATAACAGTGCTGTTACACCTGAACCCTCACCCATGAATAACAGTACTGCTACACCTGAACCCTCACCCATGAATAACAGTGCTGTTACACCTGAACCCTCACCCATGAATAACAGTGCTGTTACACCTGAACCCTCACCCACTAATAACAGTAGTTACACCTGAACACTCACCCATGAATAACAGTACTGTTACACCTGAACCCTCACCCATGAATAACAGTGCTGTTACACCTGAACCCTCACCCATGAATAACAGTGCTGTTACACCTGAACCCTCACCCACTAATAACAGTAGTTACACCTGAACACTCACCCACTAATAACAGTAGTTACACCTGAACACTCACCCATGAATAACAGTGCTGTTACACCTGAACCCTCACCCACTAATAACAGTAGTTACACCTGAACACTCACCCATGAATAACAGTACTGTTACACCTGAACCCTCACCCACTAATAACAGTAGTTACACCTGAACACTCACCCATGAATAACAGTGCTGTTACACCTGAACCCTCACCCATGAAGAACAGTACTGCTACACCTGAACCCTCACCCATGAATAACAGTGCTGTTACACCTGAACCCTCACCCATGAATAACAGTGCTGTTACACCTGAACCCTCACCCATGAATAACAGTGCTGTTACACCTGAACACTCACCCATGAATAACAGTGCTGTTACACCTGAACCCTCACCCATGAATAACAGTACTGCTACACCTGAACCCTCACCCATGAATAACAGTGCTGTTACACCTGAACCCTCACCCATGAATAACAGTAGTTACACCTGAACACTCACCCATGAATAACAGTGCTGTTACACCTGAACCCTCATCCACTAATAACAGTAGTTACACCTGAACACTCACCCATGAATAACAGTACTGTTACACCTGAACCCTCACCCACTAATAACAGTAGTTACACCTGAACCCTCACCCACTAATAACAGTACTGTTACACCTGAACCCTCACCCACTAATAACAGTACTGTTACACCTGAACCCTCACCCATGAAGAACAGTGCTGTTACACCTGAACCCTCACCCATGAATAACAGTACTGCTACACCTGAACCCTCACCCACTAATAACAGTACTGTTACACCTGAACCCTCACCCATGAAGAACAGTGCTGTTACACCTGAACCCTCACCCACTAATAACAGTACTGTTACACCCTCACCCTCACCCATGAAGAACAGTGCTGTTACACCTGAACCCTCACCCATGAATAACAGTGCTGTTACACCTGAACCCTCACCCATGAAGAACAGTACTGCTACACCTGAACCCTCACCCATGAAGAACAGTGCTGTTACACCTGAACACTCACCCATGAATAACAGTGCTGTTACACCTGAACCCTCACCCATGAAGAACAGTGCTGTTACACCTGAACCCTCACCCACTAATAACAGTACTGTTACACCCTCACCCTCACCCATGAAGAACAGTGCTGTTACACCTGAACCCTCACCCATGAATAACAGTACTGCTACACCTGAACCCTCACCCATGAAGAACAGTGCTGTTACACCTGAACACTCACCCATGAATAACAGTGCTGTTACACCTGAACCCTCACCCATGAAGAACAGTGCTGTTACACCTGAACCCTCACCCATGAATAACAGTGCTGTTACACCTGAACCCTCACCCATGAAGAACAGTGCTGTTACACCTGAACCCTCACCCATGAATAACAGTGCTGTTACACCTGAACCCTCACCCATGAAGAACAGTGCTGTTACACCTGAACCCTCACCCATGAAGAACAGTGCTGTTACACCTGAACACTCACCCATGAATAACAGTACTGTTACACCTGAACCCTCACCCATGAAGAACAGTGCTGTTACACCTGAACCCTCACCCATGAATAACAGTGCTGTTACACCTGAACCCTCACCCATGAAGAACAGTACTGCTACACCTGAACCCTCACCCATGAATAACAGTGCTGTTACACCTGAACCCTCACCCATGAATAACAGTGCTGTTACACCTGAACCCTCACCCATGAATAACAGTGCTGTTACACCTGAACACTCACCCATGAATAACAGTGCTGTTACACCTGAACCCTCACCCATGAATAACAGTACTGCTACACCTGAACCCTCACCCATGAATAACAGTGCTGTTACACCTGAACCCTCACCCATGAATAACAGTGCTGTTACACCTGAACCCTCACCCACTAATAACAGTAGTTACACCTGAACACTCACCCATGAATAACAGTGCTGTTACACCTGAACCCTCACCCACTAATAACAGTAGTTACACCTGAACACTCACCCATGAATAACAGTACTGTTACACCTGAACCCTCACCCACTAATAACAGTAGTTACACCTGAACCCTCACCCACTAATAACAGTGCTGTTACACCTGAACACTCACCCATGAATAACAGTACTGTTACACCTGAACCCTCACCCACTAATAACAGTACTGTTACACCCTCACCCTCACCCATGAAGAACAGTGCTGTTACACCTGAACCCTCACCCATGAATAACAGTACTGCTACACCTGAACCCTCACCCACTAATAACAGTACTGTTACACCTGAACCCTCACCCATGATGAACAGTGCTGTTACACCTGAACCCTCACCCACTAATAACAGTACTGTTACACCTGAACCCTCACCCATGAAGAACAGTGCTGTTACACCTGAACCCTCACCCATGAATAACAGTGCTGTTACACCTGAACCTCACCCATGAAGAACAGTACTGCTACACCTGAACCCTCACCCATGAATAACAGTGCTGTTACACCTGAACACTCACCCATGAATAACAGTGCTGTTACACCTGAACCCTCACCCATGAATAACAGTGCTGTTACACCCTCACCCTCACCCACTAATAACAGTAGTTACACCTGAACACTCACCCATGAATAACAGTGCTGTTACACCTGAACCCTCACCCACTAATAACAGTAGTTACACCTGAACACTCACCCATGAATAACAGTACTGTTACACCTGAACCCTCACCCACTAATAACAGTAGTTACACCTGAACACTCACCCATGAATAACAGTACTGTTACACCTGAACCCTCACCCACTAATAACAGTAGTTGCACCTGAACACTCACCCATGAATAACAGTACTGTTACACCTGAACCCTCACCCACTAATAACAGTAGTTACACCTGAACACTCACCCATGAATAACAGTGCTGTTACACCTGAACCCTCACCCACTAATAACAGTAGTTACACCTGAACACTCACCCATGAATAACAGTGCTGTTACACCTGAACCCTCACCCATGAATAACAGTGCTGTTACACCTGAACCCTCACCCACTAATAACAGTAGTTACACCTGAACACTCACCCATGAATAACAGTGCTGTTACACCTGAACCCTCACCCATGAATAACAGTACTGCTACACCTGAACCCTCACCCATGAATAACAGTGCTGTTACACCTGAACCCTCACCCATGAATAACAGTGCTGTTACACCTGAACCCTCACCCACTAATAACAGTAGTTACACCTGAACACTCACCCATGAATAACAGTACTGTTACACCTGAACCCTCACCCACTAATAACAGTAGTTACACCTGAACACTCACCCATGAATAACAGTGCTGTTACACCTGAACCCTCACCCACTAATAACAGTACTGTTACACCTGAACACTCACCCATGAATAACAGTACTGTTACACCTGAACCCTCACCCACTAATAACAGTAGTTACACCTGAACACTCACCCATGAATAACAGTACTGTTACACCTGAACCCTCACCCACTAATAACAGTAGTTGCACCTGAACACTCACCCATGAATAACAGTACTGTTACACCTGAACCCTCACCCACTAATAACAGTAGTTACACCTGAACACTCACCCATGAATAACAGTGCTGTTACACCTGAACCCTCACCCACTAATAACAGTAGTTACACCTGAACACTCACCCATGAATAACAGTGCTGTTACACCTGAACCCTCACCCATGAATAACAGTGCTGTTACACCTGAACCCTCACCCACTAATAACAGTAGTTACACCTGAACACTCACCCATGAATAACAGTGCTGTTACACCTGAACCCTCACCCGTTAATAACAGCTCTGTAACACCTGTTACACCTTTACTGATGATTTTTCCACCAATGGTTCTAATTTTTCTTAAGGTCTATATGATCATCATTGATTATTATGTAACGGGTTGTGTATTGATCAGGGGTCATAGTGATATTCAGAGGAATTTATTAATGATTTTCCACTATTAGTTCTAAATATTATTTAAGTCTCTATATGGTCATCATTGATTATTATGTAATGGGTTGATTATTGGTCATGGGTCATAGTGATATTCAGAGGGATTTCTCGGTGAAGGATGAGTTTAGATCTTCGTCTCTCAGACACAGACGCACAGACAGAAACTGAAGCCTTCAGCACAGAACAATGGTCTAAAGACAAAAGCATTCCTTCCTGTCCATTACATCATTTTGTGTCTAACAAACTCCATTACAGCTCATCTGAGGGACCTGAGCCGTCACATTAACACAATGGAGGCATTATGGGAGGACAACTAGGGATTCAAGTGTCGCTTTACTGCAGGGAACAATGGACGGACCGGTTTAAACGCTGGACCGGTTTAAACAATAGACCGGTTTAAACGCTGACTGACAACTTTACCGACAACAGTTAGAGGACTAAAAACACATCATCAGTGTTGATTATTTAATTTTTAGTAATTTTGATTTAATCACCAGCATGGATTTCTGCTAATCATTAGTATTGATTATGTAATCATTGATAGAGGAAGTCTGACTGTTGTTCATAGTTAATTTGAACTGTACGAACGTCTGTTTTGTTCCCGAAGCAGTCAGAGACAAAAGTAAACTATCATCTATTTCCAGACTGGGGATGGGGGTGTTTAACTAGTTAAACTGGTTTTTCTGGTAGAGAGTCTGGTGTTTAGTGTTTGGTTTTAATTTCAGCACTCTGATGACTAATCTATTTACAGCAGGATGGTTTTATTAAAGGGTTGGGGTTAGGACGAATAAAAATATATGTTGGTCTAAAATCAAAACAATAAAAACACTGACTGTCATCCCTGTGTTGTTGTTTGATTATTATTGATTTTGTTGATTGATTGGTTGGTTGGTTGGTTTATTGATTGGATGATTGATATTCTAACTGTATAGTGTCGCAGTTGTTCCTGCTGTCACCTAACACTACAAGTTCCTGGATTGTGTCTTTCTGAAGATAAGGGTCTGGCATGGATTAAATCTAAACCTGTGTTAAAAACCTAGGGAAGGTTTGACCCTAAACCTAACACTGTGGTTTCATTAAACCTAGCCCTAACCTTGTTTTTCAGTGAAATGATTGGGTTAAACCTAGCCCTAACTCTGTGTTTAAAGGAATGATTGGGTTAAACCTAGCCCTAACTCTGTGTTTTATTGGCATGGTTTGGGTTAAACCTAGCCCTAACTCTGTGTTTAAAGGAATGATTGGGTTAAACCTAGCCCTAACTCTGTGTTTTATTGGCATGGTTTGGGTTAAACCTAGCCCTAACTCTGTGTTTTATTGGCATGGTTTGGGTTAAACCTAGCCCTAACTCTGTGTTTAAAGGAATGATTGGGTTAAACCTAGCCCTAACTCTGTGTTTTATTGGCATGGTTTGGGTTAAACCTAGCCCTAACTCTGTGTTTTATTGGCATGGTTTGGGTTAAACCTAGCCCTAACTCTGTGTTTTATTGGCATGGTTTGGGTTAAACCTAGCCCTAACTCTGTGTTTTATTGGCATGGTTTGGGTTAAACCTGACCATGTGTTTTTTTATTTGCAGAGTCAGAGTGAAGGACTCTAGACGTTCTCTGATGTTCTCAGGGTTAGATCCGTTTTTTTCCAACAGTCAAAGACAAGCTTCACTGGGCTATAAAAGAATTAACTAAAAATATATATTTTTTAAACAATCTAGTTGGATTTCTAGTTACAGTTATATTTCTAAGGAAGGCCAGTAATGAGCATATTAACCTGTTTTTCACCAATAACCAAGATAAACGATGATGCATAGAAACAACATTTGCTCTGAGCCCACAGTAAAGTATAGTCCGTGCTGCCGTGTTTATACTAACTGTAGTTCTTCAGGTTTATCCACTGTAACACTGGACCACACTGCTGGACAATAATCCAGATGTGACGGTATAAAAGCTTTGATTACTAGTCCTCTTGATTCTGGTGTTAAGAACTTTGCACATCTCTTAATAACTGAAACACTGTAACCCATTTCCACTGCTATCTTATCCAAGTGACTTTTCCATGACAGTTTACAGTCTAAGATAACACCTCAGAGCTTTGCCTCCTGTGCTCGGTTGATAGCTGTGTCATTTATACGCAGACTCAGTTCAGTTTGAGTGGAGAGAGTGTGAGTTGAACCCACAACCATACTCTTTGTTTTAGCGATATTCAAAACTAATTTATTTTGCTCAATCCACTTAAGCACTGATTTTAAATTAGGATTTGATTCTTCCTTTAACTCTCTCTGTGCTAATGCAGACTTATATACGGTACAATCATCAGCAAACATGGCCGTCTGCCATTTTTAGAACTAAAGGCAGATCATAAGTGAAAAATGTGTACATTAATGCAGTGGCTCTCAACCTTGGGGTCGGGACCTATTGGGGTCATGACACACTGAGAAGGGGTCTCCAGATGCCCTTAAAAAAAAAAAAAAAAAAAAAACAGAATATTTTAAAAATTACATTGTTGCCACTTTACACTAATTTTATCTTTTTTTTTTACCCCGTTTCATTTTTTTTTTTTTTTTTTTTTTTAACATTTTAAACACATTTTTGTCATTCAAAGCCTATTTTTGTCACCTTTGAACTCTTTCCACCACTTTTCTTCTGCCTGTTTTTGCCAGTTCTAAACCATTTACCTCTGTTGACCCAGTACTGCCACTACTAAACCTTTTTTATGTCCAATGTTTTCCCATTTTAACCACATTTCACCATTTGATATGCCCAATTTTGGTAGTTTAACCAGTTTCTGTGAATATCTGTCTACTTTTTCTTTCTCAGTTAACCCTTTATTGCCATTTCATATCAATTTTCCATCAGTGTTATTTTGGCAGCTATTCTTTTTTACTTTAGTTTTAGTCTTTAAATTAAATGTATTTTAGTTTTAGTCACATTTTATTCATTTCTATCCTTTTTAGTTTTAGTCTGGGTCAGTGGTTCTCAGATGGTGTGGCAAGGTACACTAGTGTCCCTTGAGACAAGTCAGAATCCCAGAGACTGGACCCTCCCCAGTTGTGATTTAGTGATGAGTGTGTGTTGGATCAATAGCATTGGTGCTAACATCCTGGCTAACTGTTACCTCATTTGGCAAGCTATGATTGAACTGAAATTGGTGTTGAAATTATCATTATTCATGCTACTTTTAACCAAGTTAACCAATGTTTCTAATGTTTCTGCCACTAATTTTGTCAACTTAAATCATTTTTGCTGTTTTTTTTTTTTCAATTTTGCAACTTTTTAAAAATCAATCAATCAATCAACTTTTATTTGTAGAGCCCTTTACAACACATAAAGTGACCAATGTGCTTTTTCAACAAAATCAAAACAGTAGGAATACTAAAACAATATAAAACAATATAAAACCAATAAAAACTACAATAAAACAAATACAAGTAATGTGTCATGACTGAATGTTAAAAGCCAGTTTGAAAAAATAGGTTTTAAGTCTGGATTTAAAAAGGCCAAGTCGGTTAGGCCCGGTCTCCCCAGTGTTTATATCTGGCTCTGGGCACTTCCAGCAAGAGCTGGTCGGCTGACCTTAAGGCCCTGTTTGGGTTGTGAACGGACAAAAGTTCACACAGTTATGAAGGAGCAAGGCCATTAAGAGCTTTAAAAACAAAAATTAAAATTTTAAAATCAATCCCAAAAGAAACTGGAAGCCAGTGGAGAGAGTAAAGGACAGGGGCGATGTGCCGACGTCTGGAGGTGTTTGTTAAAAAACGTGCTGCAGCGTTCTGCACCAGCTGGAGGCGACTGAGAGAGGACTGGGAGACACCAACATAAAGTGCATTTCAGTAATCAATTCTAAAAATTCTAAAAATACTTTTGAACCATTTTTTTGCTAGTTTTTTTGGAACTTTTTGCCACTTTAACCCATTCTTGCTACCTGTTTGATGGTCTTTGCCTACTTTTGCTATTATTTGGACATTTTTTGCTAATTTTTTCACCACTTTTTACACGTTTTAGAAACTTTAACCCTTTTCTGCCACTTGTCTGCCACTTGTAACCTATTTTGTCACCTTTTTGACACTTTAAACCCATTTTTTGCCACCTTCTTTCTAATTTTCACTCACTCTGCCTTTGTTTGGCCACTTTTTTTTGACTAAAATGTGAGGACTTTTTTATTTTTTTTGCCACTTCTAACCCATTTTTGCTACTTTGAATATCCATTTCACCACCTTTTTCAACATTTTTTGGCCATTATTACTCCATTTTGACATTTTTAACCTTTTTTTTTTAACAAAAGGGATTAACATTTTTAAGAATGATATCGAACGCTGCTGTGAAGTCTAGCCAGACTGTGCCGACAATTTTCCTCTCTTCAATGACTCTCAGCCAATCGTCTGAGTGTCCCTCTCTGTACGCATGTTGAATATCAGTGATTAAATTACAACAGTAGTTTCTAACTTGTTCATACAGCCATTATTTTACTCAGTATAGGTAACAAACTAACTGGACAACTCTTTGGTCCAGAGAAAGGTAATTTACCATTTTTAGGAATTGGAATAATTTGAGCAATTCTCCACTCTTGTGGACACAAACCTTCATGGAAATCTGATGTGTTTTAGTGTCTGAAGTGTTAAACAGAGACGTTCACAGTCATCTAAAGTCATGTTCTTTGCAATCAGATTCTGTGGATAAGCAACATTTTAAAGGTAAGTGTATCGATTCCTCTGTATTTCCACCTACATGTCTCTTACTGATTCATCATTAAAATTAAAGCTTGACTTGGTCAACTTTAATTTTCTCTCAGGATCCAGGAATCCTGATAGAAAAAAAAAATCCATAAATGAGTTGATAAATAACATCTTTGGGGAAACACAAAAAAATGATCTGATTATGTTTTTGAGCCTTAACGAATTAGGGAGTAGGAATTTATTAAAACATATTTACAAGTTTGCTTGTTTAAGGATTAAAATATTCAGATTCATGAAGAGTACTCTGATATTTTTAGACTAATGTAATTAGGAAAATCTCAAGGATAAAAAAATTCAATAAGATAAAATAAAAAACATTAAATGATAGATGCAATAAAATCTTGTCAATAAAATAAAATCTACTTAAATATCACTAAATGACTTATAAAATTGAAAAATTCAGTATAAGAAAATCTAATAAAATAAAACTAAATGACTGATATAATAAAACTCAATATAACATTCTAATGATTAAGAAACAAACTATATATTTAATTTAATTTCACCTGAAACTGTTTTGTTATTTTCACAAGCCGAGACGAGGTTTTCTGAAGGTTTTATTTTCTCAGAATAAATTTAAGTTTTCTCAAAGGTTAAAAGTCATCTTGATGATTACGTGGCTGCACAGCGCCCCTCAGTGGTGGCTGTATTTATCATCTTTATGTTCACAGGGAGGGTCAAATAGACAGACAGCGCCCCTCAGTGGCGGTTGGTTGTAATGACATCACATACATACTGTATGTAACAGCATGAGGGCTGCACTGTTTTCACTGTAAAGCCTCAGATGTTCTACATGATTGGTGTTTTCTTTAACCCTTAGAGCTCACTGCTATGTTTCCACCATCATGTCTCCTCTGGACTTTTTGTATTAAAAACATTGTAAAACATCAACCCTGTGGTGCACAGCCAAGCTCTATACATCTTTTTCTTCAGGACAACCTGGGCTTTAAGAATATATCTACTACAGTAATGTCACTTGAATTTTTAAAAAGTTGTAGGACTCTAAAGACAAGAAAAAAAATCAGAATTTGAAACTCACTGTTGGAAACACAGTAAACATTAGTGACTAAGCTTTTTCTTTGCACAGACTTGTTCTCCATCTCTTTGGGACACAACAGTGAAAAATAAATATTCTGAGACTAACAGTTTTTAAAATATCTACATATATACATAGAAGTCCATGCGCTTTTTTGCAGTTAAATTCATTTTTGCCATTCCTTTGAGCAGTAGAGAAGCAACACCGTGCAACTGGAGGACAGCCCCTCCCACAATGCATTGCATGTAAACATTGCCCTGCACAAATATGGCACTACCCACCGAAGAAAGTCAAAGCAAATGATCGAAAATGGATTAAAAATGAACAAAAGATGCGTATTATCTGATCTAACACTGTGGATTAATCCTTATAGACCCTGAAAAGCCAAAGTCTGGGCTTGTTAGAACGATGTCCTTAAGAGCTACAGAGACATGACGGTATCATACGAACGAAAAAATGTCAGCTTTCAGGGGAAAAAAGAGTGTCTGTGACTTATGGTTCAAAAGTAATAAACGTTTTTCTAAACTGTGTCACTTCTTGTTTTATATCACAATGCTGTCCTCAGAAACACAGGGAAGTCAGCCGAGTTTCAGGCTCACTGGAAAATGTTCTGTAAGAGCTACAAATGCATGAAGAACATATGTAGAAAGGTGAAACACAGAGCTTTCACTGGAAAAAACAAGTTAGTGTTTACAACTCACGGTTCAAATGTCACCAAGCAATTTACAAAGGGGTGTGCCTGAGCTCAGGGTTAAATGTAGAGATTCAATGACTGAATGTGGACATTAAAGATCTTAAAGTGTCTGAGTAAAATATCAGACCCCTGGTTTTAAACAGACTGTATGTGATGACAGTAAGATTATTGTTTCAATAAAAATGTAAAACCTTATTAATATACATGTATATATATATATATATATATTTTTATATATATATATATATATATATATATACAGTGCTTAACAAATGTATTAGATATGTCATATTTGTCTCAGAAACCATCCAGCATCATGAAGTGCTTTAATGCGGACTCTTTCATCTTCAGTCAGCTCTCCACGTTTTACCATTTTGAACAGGAATGAGGGATTTCAAACTGAATTCACCTTTTTATACCCAAATTTGAGCCGGCTCACTGGGCTTCTCTGAGAAGTCAGAAACGAATCAAGCATAACATTCAACCACTAAAACTCATTTTTCTGTTCAGGAATGACAGTAAATAACTATAATTTGACATACTAATCAAGAAATATTAATGAGCTTTACTATTTTTTCAGTTTTTTGTAAATCAGTAAATTTGAAAATCATGGATAACAAAAATAATTCTATTTTAGCATAAAAATATCATTTGGGTCAAAGAGCTTCTACATATTGGTGTATTAACCATTGCAGAAACATAAAACATCAGACCTCTGGTTTTAAACAGTCTCGATTTGATGACAGATAATTGTTTTAATAAAAATGTAAAACCTTATTAAAATCCTTCTATATTTTAAAATCAAACCTCTTGTATTAAGCAGTCCTGCTTTGATGATAATAAAGATTATTGTTATGTGATCACATTTTAAGAAGTTTACGTTTTTTTAATGATTACTAAAAACCTTCTGTCATTGGTTAGGATGAATATGTACACTTTCATATTCTGCTATCAATCTAAGGATAATCCACGCTGGTCTGTTACTGATGTCACAGAGATAAGGTTTTTAAATTTAAACAGCGAATCCCAACAAAAAATGATGAATCAAACTAGAAACATAAAGTTTTCATTTTTTTAAATTAATTTTCCAACAGTGAGCAGATCTGAGGGTGGAAAACAGACAGTAAAAAAGACTTATCATTTTATATCAACAGATTTAAACGTCAGCATAAATATAGACAGATAAATATATACTGAACAGGTCATTATTCATTCTATTATGGCATTTAAAATAATAATAACATGAATTATATTAACTTTCTTTATTTTAATTCACTTTTTAAATGAGAAGAAACACAAACTGCTACCATCAACAAATGACTGGGTGAAAAAATGAAATAAAATGAAGTAAAATAGAATAAAATAAAATAAAAAACTAAAATTGATTAAAATGAAATAAAATTAAACAAAATGAAAATAAAAAACGTGAAGCTCTGTGTTGTGAGGACAAAACTGATTTACAGAATTCAGAAATAAAACCAGTGAAAATTTAAATAAAGTCCTTTAAGCGATCATCACTAAGCTCTTTTCTCTGGTTTTAATTTCAATAATACTCATTTGAATATCCTAATAATTTTTTAATAAATAACTAAGAGTCCTCTTCGAAGACGCAATGTGACGACTGACGGTCCAATCCTGAAAGAGAGAGAGAGAGAGAGAGAGAGAGAGAGAGAGGTTAGTGAGTCTCCCATGGTGAGCCAACATTAATATCAGCGAGTCTCTTTATGTCACTGATTTTCAAAACTGTTTTTACCTCCATGTTTGAATCTGTTGATAAATCTCCTCTACAACTCTGTCAGAGTAATCAGAGTTTTGTAGGTTTGTAGGAATAGTGTTTGGTTGTAAAAACTCCCTGGGCACACCTCGGTCTTCCTCAAGGCACACCAGTCTGGGATCTACTAGTTTAGTCGGACATGAGTGTCCCAGATATGAACCTAATCCTGGTTCAGATGAGGTCAAGGGTCATGGGGTTCCTTTGTGACACTGGATCTCTAAGTGAAGAGACTATCTCTCCACCCCAGTATATAACCTCTGCAGGGTAACTCTAAGACACCTGAGGGGACCAGGCTGACTCCGATCTAGTATACCAATGTGGATTACCCCCATGCCAACCAGGCCAAGGCCCAGCAGGAACCAAGTCCACACCTGAGAAGCTGAAGACCTACAGAAGTCAATCTGCAAGGCACAAAATAAACCCAGAAACAGGGTCGTAGGCCATTATCAAGGTTGTTAACGGGGGTCAACCTGCAGCTACTCACCAGAGGACGGTTTATGGTAAAACTCTTGTCAACCTTTTCAATGTCAGCTGTTCTTTAAATAATAAAACTCTACATCCTCAAACTAAAAGTTAGCTTGATTTATATATTTAGTAGATTCCTGTATTTCTCACCATTTTCACTGTAAAATGTCAGCCAGCCTCTCTTGATAATACTCGTAGTTTTCTTTACAGTCCTCCCACAGGTTCAGAGGTTGGTCTTCGTTCTCCACAAACGTGTCCCACATGTAGGAGAAGTCCAACGGTTTCATCACCCTCAGCTTACAGCCGGCAGCGTTCAGCATCTTCAGTCCGTCCTGTATTTCCAATTCCTCCCACTCAAACAGACGAGCAGAAAAGATGGTGAGTTTGATGTTTTTCTTCCCCTTCAAGAATTCAGCGATCTTTGCTGCACAGGCGGAGCAGGGACTGGATGACACATACCTGCAGGAACAGAAAGAAATGGTTGTGTTGGTCACCTGAATGGAAAAATACTCATGTAGAGCTAGAGATGTCAGTTCAACAGAGGATAAAGTAGACCTGTATTTACACCTACAGTAGTCCTACAGTAGACCTGTATTTACACCTACAGTAGTCCTACAGTAGACCTGTATTTACACCTACAGTAGTGCTACAGTAGACCTGTATTTACACCTACAGTAGTCCTACAGTAGACCTATACTTACACCTACAGTAGACCTGTATTTACACCTACAGTAGTCCTACAGTAGACCTGTATTTACACCTACAGTAGTCCTACAGTAGACCTGTATTTACACCTACAGTAGTACTAGAGTAGATCTGTAGTTACACCAAAAGTAATACTACAGTAGACCTGTATTTACACCTACAGTAGTACTACAGTAGACCTGTATTTACACCTACAGTAGTCCTACAGTAGACCTGTATTTACACCTACAGTAGTCCTAGAGTAGACCTGTATTTACACCTACAGTAGTCCTACAGTAGACCTGTATTTACACCTACAGTAGTCCTAGAGTAGACCTGTATTTACACCTACAGTAGTCCTACAGTAGACCTGTATTTATGCCTACAGTAGAGCTATATGTGAACCTATAGTAGACCTGTATTTACACCTACAGTAGTCCTACAGTAAACCAGTATTTACACCTAAAGTAATACTACAGTAGACCTGTATTTACACCTACAGTAGTACTCCAGTAGACCTGTATTTACACCTAAGGTAGTCCTTCAGTAGACCTGTATCTAAATCTACAGAAGAGCTATGTGTGGACCAACAATGGACCTATATTTACACCTACAGTAGAGCTACATGTGGACCTAAACTAGACCTGTATTTACACCTACAGTAGACCTATATGTGGACCTAAAGTAGACCTGTATTTATACCTACAGTAGTCCTATGGTAGTCCTACAGTAGACCTGTATTTACACCTACAGTAGTGCTGCAGTAGAGACAACTGTGTTTAGACCTACAGTTGACCTAGAATTGACCTACAGTAAGACTGTATTTAGAACTACAATAGACCTACAGTAGGACTGTATTTAGACCTACAATTGACCTACAGTAAGACTGTATTTAGAACTAAAATAGACCTGCAGTAGGACTGTATTTAGACCTACAATAGACCTACAGTAGGACTGTATCTAGACGTACAATAGACCTACAGTAGGACTGTATCTAGACCTACAATAGACCTGCAGTAGGACTGTATTTAGACCTACAATAGACCTACAGTAGGACTGTATCTAGACCTACAATAGACCTGCAGTAGGACTGTATCTAGACCTACAATAGACCTGCAGTAGGACTGTATTTAGACTTACAATAGACCTACAGTAAGACTGTATTTAGACACACAGTAGGCTTACATCTAGTGTAGAACAGCTCAGTACCATGTGATGGTGTATTTTAGGGCAGGGTCGTAGTCTGGCAGGCACTGGGTGAAGAAGGCCTCCTCCACATGGGCCCCGGTGTGTTCATCCTCCAGGTATCCTCTCAGCAGGCTATTGACTATGTTCCCTCGGTCCACCAGGTAACACAGGAAAGTCTTATTACGACCTGACGAGTACTCCACATTCTTATACTGGAACTTAAAAACAAATGGGTCGATCCGGTCTCTGTGGAGAAGACAGGATATTAGTTATCGTTATAATTTGGGCTATTATTATGAAAAAGTAATGGTAATAAAAAAGATAAATACACATGGAACCAGAGAACACAGCAAGAACATACAAACACAAGGAACCAGAGAAAACACGAGGACATACAAACGCTAGGAACCAAAGAGAACAGGAGGAACAACAAACAAAAAGAAACCAGAGAACATAGGAGGAACATACAAACACAAGGAAACCAGACAACACAGGAGGAACATACAAACACAAGGAACCGGTGAACACAGGAGGAACATACAAACACAAGGAAACAGAGAACACAGGAGGAACATACAAACACAAGGAACCAGAGAACACAGGAGGAACATACAAACACAAGGAACCAGAGAACACAGGAGGAACATACAAACACAAGGAACCAGAGAACACAGGAGGAACATACAAACACAAGGAAACCAGAGAACACAGGAGGAACATACAAACACAAGGAACCGGAGAACACAGGAGGAACATACAAACACAAGGAACCAGAGAACACAGGAGGAACATACAAACACAAGGAACCAGAGAACACAGGAGGAACATACAAACACAAGGAAACCAGAGAACACAGGAGGAACATACAAACACAAGGAACCGGAGAACACAGGAGGAACATACAAACACAAGGAAACAGAGAACACGGGAGGAACATACAAACACAAGGAAACCAGAGAACACAGGAGGAACATACAAACACAAGGAACCAGAGAACACAGGAGGAACATACAAACACAAGGAACCAGAGAACACAGGAGGAACATACAAACACAAGGAACCAGAGAACACGGGAGGAACATACAAACACAAGGAAACCAGAGAACACAGGAGGAACATACAAACACAAGGAACCAGAGAACACAGGAGGAACATACAAACACAAGGAACCAGAGAACACAGGAGGAACATACAAACACAAGGAAACAGAGAACATGGGAGGAACATACAAACACAAGGAAACCAGAGAACACAGGAGGAACATACAAACACAAGGAAACAGAGAACATGGGAGGAACATACAAACACAAGGAAACCAGAGAACACAGGAGGAACATACAAACACAAGGAACCAGAGAACACAGGAGGAACATACAAACACAAGGAACCAGAGAACACAGGAGGAACATACAAACACAAGGAAACAGAGAACATGGGAGGAACATACAAACACAAGGAAACCAGAGAACACAGGAGGAACATACAAACACAAGGAACCAGAGAACACAGGAGGAACATACAAACACAAGGAACCAGAGAACACAGGAGGAACATACAAACACAAGGAACCAGAGAACACAGGAGGAACATACAAACACAAGGAAACAGAGAACATGGGAGATACATACAAACACAAGGAAACCAGAGAACACAGGAGGAACATACAAACACAAGGAACCAGAGAACACAGGAGGAACATACAAACACAAGGAAACCAGAGAACACAGGAGGAACATACAAACACAAGGAACCGGAGAACACAGGAGGAACATACAAACACAAGGAAACAGAGAACATGGGAGGAACATACAAACACAAGGAAACCAGAGAACACAGGAGGAACATACAAACACAAGGAACCAGAGAACACAGGAGGAACATACAAACACAAGGAACCAGAGAACACAGGAGGAACATACAAACACAAGGAACCAGAGAACACAGCAGGAACATACAAACACAAGGAACCAGAGAACACAGGAGGAACATACAAACACAAGGAACCAGAGAACACAGGAGGAACATACAAACACAAGGAACCAGAGAACACAGGAGGAACATACAAACACAAGGAACCAGAGAACACAGCAGGAACATACAAACACAAGGAACCAGAGAACACAGGAGGAACATACAAACACAAGGAACCAGAGAACACAGCAGGAACATACAAACACAAGGAACCAGAGAACACAGCAGGAACATACAAACACAAGGAAACCAGAGAACACAGGAGGAACATACAAACACAAGGAACCAGAGAACACAGGAGGAACATACAAACACAAGGAACCAGAGAACACAGGAGGAACATACAAACACAAGGAACCAGAGAACACAGGAGGAACATACAAACACAAGGAACCGGAGAACACAGGAGGAACATACAAACACAAGGAACCAGAGATCACAGGATGAACATACAAACACAAGGAAACCAGAGAACACAGGAGGAACATACAAACACAAGGAACCAGAGAACACAGGAGGAACATACAAACACAAGGAACCAGAGAACACAGCAGGAACATACAAACACAAGGAACCAGAGAACACAGCAGGAACATACAAACACAAGGAACCAGAGAACACAGCAGGAACATACAAACACAAGGAACCAGAGAACACAGCAGGAACATACAAACACAAGGAACCAGAGAACACAGGAGGAACATACAAACACAAGGAACCAGAGAACACAGCAGGAACATACAAACACAAGGAAACCAGAGAACACAGGAGGAACATACAAACACAAGGAACCAGAGAACACAGGAGGAACATACAAACACAAGGAAACAGAGAACATGGGAGGAACATACAAACACAAGGAAACCAGAGAACACAGGAGGAACATACAAACACAAGGAACCAGAGAACACAGGAGGAACATACAAACACAAGGAACCAGAGAACACAGGAGGAACATACAAACACAAGGAAACCAGAGAACACAGGAGGAACATACAAACACAAGGAACCAGAGAACACAGGAGGAACATACAAACACAAGGAACCAGAGAACACAGCAGGAACATACAAACACAAGGAACCAGAGAACACAGCAGGAACATACAAACACAAGGAACCAGAGAACACAGCAGGAACATACAAACACAAGGAACCAGAGAACACAGCAGGAACATACAAACACAAGGAACCAGAGAACACAGGAGGAACATACAAACACAAGGAACCAGAGAACACAGCAGGAACATACAAACACAAGGAAACCAGAGAACACAGGAGGAACATACAAACACAAGGAACCAGAGAACACAGGAGGAACATACAAACACAAGGAAACAGAGAACAACGGATGAACATACAAACACAAGGAAACCAGAGAACACAGGAGGAACATACAAACACAAGGAACCAGAGAACACAGGAGGAACATACAAACACAAGGAACCAGAGAACACAGGAGGAACATACAAACACAAGGAACCAGAGAACACAGGAGGAACATACAAACACAAGGAAACCAGAGAACACAGGAGGAACATACAAACACAAGGAACCGGAGAACACAGGAGGAACATACAAACACAAGGAAACAGAGAACATGGGAGGAACATACAAACACAAGGAAACCAGAGAACACAGGAGGAACATACAAACACAAGGAACCAGAGAACACAGGAGGAACATACAAACACAAGGAAACAGAGAACATGGGAGGAACATACAAACACAAGGAAACCAGAGAACACAGGAGGAACATACAAACACAAGGAACCAGAGAACACAGGAGGAACATACAAACACAAGGAACCAGAGAACACAGCAGGAACATACAAACACAAGGAACCAGAGAACACAGCAGGAACATACAAACACAAGGAACCAGAGAACACAGCAGGAACATACAAACACAAGGAACCAGAGAACACAGGAGGAACATACAAACACAAGGAACCAGAGAACACAGGAGGAACATACAAACACAAGGAACCAGAGAACACAGGAGGAACATACAAACACAAGGAACCAGAGAACACAGCAGGAACATACAAACACAAGGAACCAGAGAACACAGCAGGAACATACAAACACAAGGAAACCAGAGAACACAGGAGGAACATACAAACACAAGGAACCAGAGAACACAGGAGGAACATACAAACACAAGGAACCAGAGAACACAGGAGGAACATACAAACACAAGGAACCGGAGAACACAGGAGGAACATACAAACACAAGGAAACAGAGAACATGGGAGGAACATACAAACACAAGGAAACCAGAGAACACAGGAGGAACATACAAACACAAGGAACCAGAGAACACAGGAGGAACATACAAACACAAGGAACCAGAGAACACAGCAGGAACATACAAACACAAGGAACCAGAGAACACAGCAGGAACATACAAACACAAGGAACCAGAGAACACAGCAGGAACATACAAACACAAGGAACCAGAGAACACAGCAGGAACATACAAACACAAGGAACCAGAGAACACAGGAGGAACATACAAACACAAGGAACCAGAGAACACAGCAGGAACATACAAACACAAGGAAACCAGAGAACACAGGAGGAACATACAAACACAAGGAACCAGAGAACACAGGAGGAACATACAAACACAAGGAAACAGAGAACACGGGAGGAACATACAAACACAAGGAAACCAGAGAACACAGGAGGAACATACAAACACAAGGAACCAGAGAACACAGGAGGAACATACAAACACAAGGAACCAGAGAACACAGGAGGAACATACAAACACAAGGAAACCAGAGAACACAGGAGGAACATACAAACACAAGGAACCAGAGAACACAGGAGGAACATACAAACACAAGGAACCAGAGAACACAGCAGGAACATACAAACACAAGGAACCAGAGAACACAGCAGGAACATACAAACACAAGGAACCAGAGAACACAGCAGGAACATACAAACACAAGGAACCAGAGAACACAGCAGGAACATACAAACACAAGGAACCAGAGAACACAGGAGGAACATACAAACACAAGGAACCAGAGAACACAGCAGGAACATACAAACACAAGGAAACCAGAGAACACAGGAGGAACATACAAACACAAGGAACCGGAGAACACAGGAGGAACATACAAACACAAGGAAACAGAGAACATGGGAGGAACATACAAACACAAGGAAACCAGAGAACACAGGAGGAACATACAAACACAAGGAACCAGAGAACACAGGAGGAACATACAAACACAAGGAACCAGAGAACACAGGAGGAACATACAAACACAAGGAACCAGAGAACACAGGAGGAACATACAAACCCAAGGAAACCAGAGAACACAGGAGGAACATACAAACACAAGGAACCGGAGAACACAGGAGGAACATACAAACACAAGGAAACAGAGAACATGGGAGGAACATACAAACACAAGGAAACCAGAGAACACAGGAGGAACATACAAACACAAGGAACCAGAGGATACAGCAGGAACATGCACACACAAGGAACAAGAGAACACGGGAGGAACATACAAACACAAGGAACCAGAGAACACATCAGAAACATACAAACACAAGGAACCAGAGTACACAGGAGGAACATACAAACACAAGGAAACCAGAGAACATGGGAGGAACATACAAACACAAGGAACCAGAGTACACAGGAAGAACATACAAACACAAGGTACAGAAGGACTATGACACAAACAAGATTTCGACCCCTAATTGTTGATTAATAATTGATCTTGACTCATCATATCGGCCTTTAAAGTATTGATCAAATATTGATGTTAACTCACCCAGCAATGATTTCAAATGGAGGCAGTTCCATGGGTTCTACCTGAGGCTCTCCATTCTGTTCAGATTCTTTTGCAGCCTCGTCTCCTTTCTCCTTCTCTCCTCTCTCCTTTTCTCCTTTCTCCTTTTCTCCTTGATTCTTAGTCTCCTTAGTCACTTCGGCTGACTCCTTCTCTTTCCTCTCCTTCCTTCTTCCAGAATGACTTTTATCAGCCATTGTGGCGCCAACGAGATCAGAACAGATTCAAACTGAAATAAGGAGGAGAAAAGAGGAGAGACACCAAGCTGCAGAGAGGAGAGACACAGAGAGACGCAGGGAGACAGCTGAGGCTAAACCTGAGCAGAGAGGGGGAGGACGGGAGGATGGGGGGGACAGCTGAAGTGGTGAGAGAGTTGGGGAGGGGAGATAACTGGTGAAGTGAGGGGTGAGAGAGAGAGATTACACTGTAAAACCTACTGTTAGTGACTTTGAAATTATTTAAGTTTTTTAAACAAAGTTTTCTGGAAAGGATGGAAAACTAATGTCCAAAACACCTGCAAAAAGTCACTCAGGTCCAGCCACTAAAGATGGTTTAAAGAAAATGTAAAAGGCCTTTAATTCACAGGGTGACAAACATAAAAAATACACTGGCATGCCTTCTTCAGGGTGTAGAGATGCACTGAAACAAAGAGAGTTATTATGGCTGCAGCCTCCACAGGGGGAGACAGAATTAACTTGACCTACAGGGTTAGGGTTTTACAGTGTAGAGGAGAGAGAGAGGGGGAGGGAGGGGAGAGAGAGAGGGGGGAGGGAGGGGAGGTAGAAGGGGATTTAATCTGACATAATTCAATCTTCAAACTTTAAAGCTGATCTTTGAATCATTAAAACTAATGTATATATATATCAGTTTTCTGTTAAATCCTCTCTATCAGACTAAACTGCTGTAATATGAATTAAATTATTAATCATTTTTGCTAATTACTTGAACTTACATGATCGAATATTTCTATAATAATTAATTTAATTTTATTTATTTATTAAATTTCATCCAAACTGTCCTTTCTTTAATTGTTTTTTTCCTTCACTTTTGGTCTATAAAAACCAGGCTCTACAGGCTGAATAGTTTTATATTTTTATTTATTTAAATTCAATGTTGAAAAGTTTCTTTCTTTCTTCTGTGTTGTTCAGTCTCAGTCTATAAATAAGACGAACTGCAGCACCTTTAAAGGCCGCCGTAGGTCAACCATGCAGACGCAGTCAGGCAGCTGCAGCTCTATTTACAGACTGGGGGAGGGGGAGGGGGTGAATGTAGGTCAAATACGAATAAAAGTAGTAAAAATAATTCAGTATTAGTGATTTCTAAAATATAAACTGATTTTGCATTTCTAAATAGGGATCGAGAAAAATCAAAAATCATATCCATTGATTTTAAGTGTTAAAGAAAAATAAAAATGATTTAAAGTCATTGAATGAAGAAGACAGACAAACACAAATCGACATATTTACCTCTAAGGTGCAAGGGCTACAGGTGTTAGGGGTACAGGTTTAAGTGTTACAGGTGTAATGGTTACCATGTTAGTGTTACAGCATTAAGGGTTACAGGTGTTCTTGTTACAGGTGAGAGGGTCACAGGTGCTGGGGCTACAGGTACTAGGGTTACAGGTGTAAGTGTTACAGGTGTAATGGTTACCATGTTAGTGTTACAGCATTAAGGGTTATAGGTGCAAGGATTACAGGTGATAAGGTTATGGGTGTTAGCTTTGCATGTGCAAGGGGTTACCATGTTAGCTACAGGTGTTAGGGTCACAGGTGCAAGGGCTACAGGTGTTAGGGTTACAGGTGTAAAGGTCGCAGGTGTAATGGTTACCATTTTAGCTTTACAGCATTAAGGGTTACAGGTGATAGAGTTACAGGTGTTCATGTAATAGGTGCAAGGGCTACAGGTGTTACGGGCTACAGGTGTTAGTGTTACAGCTGTAAGAACTACAGGTGTTAGCATTACAGGTCAAGAACTACAGGTGCAAAAGCTACAGGTGTTAGTGTTACAGCTATAGCTACAGGTGTTTGTGTTACAGGTGTAAGTGTTACAGGTGTAATGGTTACCATGTTAGCATTACAACTGCAGTAAAAGTCAAAAATCCAATACTGAAGGTTTTTTTCAGCAACAAACTTCACAGGCATGTTTTGAGGACCTCTGAGAAGAATATCAACTTGTCTTAAAGGGGTAAAATATGTGACCTTTAACTCTTCCTTTTATCATTATTACTTGTTTGACTGCTGCATATTATATTTCATTCTCCAATGCCTTATAACAGCCTCTAGGCTAACTCGGGTGAATTTACATCTGTTTGAATGTTGATTAATGTACTCTGTCCCTTTTCAAATAATAAAATGAATTAAACAAAAAAGAGCTCCTCACAGGAATGAACTGAGTGGTTGCAGACCAAGAAAAACTCAACTTCTGCAGAAGAGACCCCTTCAAGCCAGACTGAAGTGTGCTAAGGATAACCTGGAGAAGGATTATGAGTACTGGAAGTAGGGCTGCAACAACGAATCGATAAAATCAATAAAAAATCGATGAGTTAAAAAGTTCGCAACTAATTTATGTGTCGATTTGTTGTGTCATGAGATTATGGTGTCACTCGGCGAAAAAATAAGGAGATATATTCATCATCAACTGTGTCTCATGATGGAGATGAGACTCTACCGATCTAAAAATATCTTGCTGTTGTAAAAACTCCGGTGCAGCTTAAGTTTAGTTTCTGTTACTATAAGAGACTGGATAAAAACAATTGCACTGGACTGTCAGGTGTTCATGTAATCCCTGATATTTGCCTCAGTAGCTGGGTCTCCATTACATTACATCAAAATAGTGCAATAAAAAACTAGTAATGGAAACACTTGAATTTCGAAAAAACCCTAAAACATCGCTAAAAAGTTTTGACGCTTTCATGAGGAGGTTTTTCAGGCGTTTCAATATAGAAATATATTGCAAAAGTGTAATGGAAACACGCATTTACAAGTCATGGGACGTGACGTATGGTGTCACATGACCAGTCACTCCGAGACAACATGGCAAAGTACATGTGGACAGAAGGAGAGACAAGACTTTTCTTAACATCATACTTATACCCTTTTACATGGCTTTTGCCACACATACAGACTTTACCTCTGAACTATCATCCGTTGCCTTCATCTTTTCTTCAAAATTATCAAGGCAACCGCCGTAGATTTAACCAAAACCGTACCAACACGCAGCAGGTTTTGAGCGTCAAGCTTCTCTGCAGGGGATTCATGAGAAACTAGATTTTACGAGAATTGCAAGGCCTATGCCCAAAACGCCCTTCAATGGAAATGCATTCAAAGCGCAATTGTACTGAATAGAAATTTAAGAAATATCGCTTTTATTTTGTGAAAAACTGCAATGGAAACCCAGCTACTTTGTGTTCGCTAAAACAGGAGAGAGGAGGAAAAGCTTGAACTGCAGACACATGGCTGTTGGATGTGTGTGTCTGTGTGACAGAGAGAGGTTGTGTGACCGTCCGTGAGTACGGGTCGGTCTGACAACAAGCATCAACAAACTTACGTTAGCTTGTTGAATACGAGAGTGATAAATGTTTATAAGTTATCATGATATCAATAACTTTAAGAGGCTGAGGCTGACCTGTGGCTTCTCTGGGATAAAATAATTGCAAGAGGACGTAATAAAAGCAGAATCCCTCTATTATAGTCTATAATTCTAATCAGGCTGTTGTCATTAGTATGATCTTAAAGTGTTTATGCATGTTTGTAAGGAGGGAGGCAAAGTAATAACATAGAAAATATCATTTTATTTTATAAATAATTTATTATATTTTTTGTGTTTATTCTGTGGAATGTTCAAATTATTTAATTTAACAGAACTCAAAAAATGTTTTGTTTTAGTTTTAGAATAAAGACATTTAAACTCAAACCTTACCCAGACAGCAGACAAGCAAGCCATCGATTTATAGTTGACCAGGAAAATGCATGTTGCCTGGGAAATATGATCAGAAATTAGATGATGTATGGTTGACCGGGAGATCATCACGTGGTGGACTCATCCATTGTGTCTCATTCTGAAGCCAAGCACCCAGGTAAGTACACAATCTTTTATCTATTGTTCAAAATCTGGTATTCTTGCTTGATAATATGCACAGGCCAAGGTTGGTAACACATCCTTGAACCATTCATTCTTTGGACATTCTGTTTCAAATTAAAATTAAAAAACAAGCCAAAAAAATCTGTGGAGTTTTTAGTTTTTTCTGTTTTAAATTCAATGCAGGTGTGTCAGTATGCAAGGCTGCAACCATTACCCAATCAGTTTCTGGTTCTTACTCTCTGATTGGGTAATGGTTGCAGCCTTGCATACTGACACACCTGCATTGGATTTAAAACAGGTGTGTCAGTATGCAAGACTGCAACCATTACACAATCAGAGAGTAAGAACCAGAAACTGACAGGATTCTGCATCAAGTCACATTTTCACTCTAGGTTTCCTGCTGCTGCGAAAGTATAAACTAAGCTTAACGTTGCACTTTGTTTGTATTTTCTATTTAGATGCTCTTATGCTGCAGGGGGGAACCGGAACAGTCACCCAATTCGTGTTTGCCCAGCAGGTGCAGAAGTGGCTGCGGCATGCACCAGACAGGGCAGGGAGGATTGGACGCCAACACCTGGAAATGGGTCACTAAATGCGATTAAATTTTAATAAAAATGTGCTTATATGTACTTTAAAGTTGTCAGTTGTAGTCCTTTCTTGCTTACTCTAAAAGGTTTTCATCACTTTTTCACATCCTGGCTGTAGATAAAGCAGGGTTTTTAGGGCCTGGATATTCAGCTTATTACAGTTGAAATGGAATTGAAACAATGTTGTTTCAATATTAAAAAATGGTGCAACATGATGTAGAATCTTGCTTGCTGTCTGTGTATTTTGACAGCTTTGGAATATCCATGTTAAATTTTTAAATAAGGGACCCCGCCCCCTTGGAAACATCCGATTCATCGATTAATCAAGAAAATAATCATCCGAATTATTGATGATTGAAATCATCATTTGTTGAAACTCTAACTGGAAGCGTGACCTTTGGTCAGATGAAACTAAACTAGAGCTCTTTGACCACAGAGACGTTGGTGATGTTTGGAGAAAGGAGGGAGAGGCGTATCACCCAGAGAACAGCGTCCCCACAGTGAAACATGGTGGTGGGAGGATTATGCTGTGGGGATGCTTCAGTGAGTCTGGAACTGGAAACCTTGTCAAGGTGGAAGGATCCATGAAGAAAGAAGGAACCTGGGTTGTCGCTTTTTCTTCCAACACGACAACGACAAAAAACATTTGTCACTTCTGGTGAAGAACTACCTTCGGAATACCAAAGTGAGTATTATTGAGTGTCCTGCACAAAGCCCTGACTTAAATCCCACTGAAAACCTGTGGGGTGAACTGAAGACCAAGGTCCATGCCAGAAGACCATCAGATCTGGAGGAGCCAGAGAGATTGGTCAAAGAAGAATGTGCTGGGATTCCTCAGGAGACTGTCAGACACTAAAACTAGAATAAACAACTGCAGGATGTTACCCAGCAACAACAGGACACTACTGTTGACTGTTAGCACCGGGGGGGTAGTAATTTTGACCCTTGTGGTTTTTGTTTTTTTGTTGAATATTTTCATTTCTGTGTGCAACGTAAAATAATGTCAGCATCCAAAATAAAACTAGAATGTTTGAAAAGCTGTGTTGAAAATTTGTTGCTTTTTTTTAACAGCATACATTTAAATCAATGCAATTGTCATGGGGGGCTAATAATTTTGTCCTCATGTGTTTGTTTACAAAGCTGATACGGGAAATGACAGAAAAATCTCCACAAACCTTACCACACCTCGCTGGTTGAGACATGCCCACAACAGATGTTCTGCCCTAACATGAGTCACGCTCAACTGTGAGCCAAGGGTGGATGCTGGAGTGGAAAAAGGGGAAGTTACAGCTTAGAGACTTTTCCAGGGAATTCATAATTCTCTGAAATCAGACCACGAGTGTTGTCAACATTTGACAGGCTGAATAAGTTTATGTGAGAAAACAACGGTGCAAAGACACAGGACCAGAGCAAACCCTTTTTCTTCTACCCCGGACTCTTTTGGAGCAGGATCAAGACTGCGAGGAGAAGTACATGATCACTTCTCTACAGTTTTCCTGTTCTGCTTTCTTCTGGGACTGAGTTTGGAGAGTGCTGCAGGAAAAGGACTCTTACCACCACTGGTGGATTGTTTCCCTGAGGACTGCCATCTTGGGGTGGATAAGCATTCTTTCCAACTGTGGATTTTTGTTTGGGACAGAGTTGTTTTTACTCTCCAGCCACAGAGGGCTAGGATTATTTCTAAGGATTTTGTACAAGATTGTGACATTTGACTTTATCTTTAAGTTCTCTGATCCTACAAGTTTAGTGTAGTTTACATCCAAGGTTCCTATAGTTTATTCTAGCCAACAAATATAAGAGACTCTTGGGATTTTCTTTTTTTTTTTTAGTATAAATCTCTAAAATTGTTTCCTAACACATTCACCAAGAGCAAAGGTTCATAGAGGAGAGCTGCTGTTAACTGATGCATCTAATGTTAGTATTCAGCCCAAGGCTGCTGGATTGAGTGCTGCATTACTGGAAGTAGAGTAGACAACAGGACGGGGGCAGTCGGGAAGTAAGACAAGTCTCTTCGCCACCAGCTTACAAAAAAATCAATTCCCTGCATCAGTAATACCGATAGTGACCCTAGCTGATGGTCTTACCTGGGAGATAGAGAGCCTCAGTCACGATGTCATCGGCAGTTGAAACCACATCAGGTGGCCTGGTGGTGGTCACCCAGGTGTTACCATCTAATCAACCCCATGCCCAGGACGTTCAGCAGGGGGGTCTGAGGACGCAGCAGTTCATCCGGACATACCCGATGGCTGTCGGGGTGAGTTAATTTATTGTTGTTATTGTTTTTTTCTTTTGTTTTTTTTGTGAAAATTTTATTTTTTTGTGACAACTGACTTTCAGGAGTTTGCTTATATTTTATGTGACATTGGTTTGAATTTTTCTGTTTGACGTTAGAGAATTAAAAATGAAATGATCAGAGTCTACGGTAGACGATCACATGATGGATCTGTTCATCACTAGAGTCATATCAGCTGATTGGAGCAGGAAGTCTAATTAAAATCATCTTGAAAGATCATGTGACAGTCACCTGATTTACTAAGGAAATCAACAATATCAGATGAAATAGTTTTCTATCACAGTTTGAGTCTGTTTCATGAGCAGCTCCATCCTCTTTGTTAAGGCCCATTTCTACTCCCTTTACATACGAAAATGTATACGTCCTTTTCAATGTTACTCTCACTGCTCACATACTTCCATGCGTCCTTTACGTTGGCATGGATGTTAACCATTACATCCACGGGGGGGGGGGGCAGCCCAGAGTCAAAAGTTTATGACAACAACAAACTCAAAAACAAACATGGCGACTGTGGAGGAGGTATTGATAATGTAGCTCTTGAATAAAAGACAAAAACAGAGGCAACGTTTCTAACCATCTCGCACAACTTTTCCTCAAAAAGTTCCACCGTTGTTATTTCTTCTTCGTGTCTCACTAGAGCTACGTATTGGGTAGTGACAGCAACACTGACACACGGTTTCCGGTGGTACTGCTCTGTTTGGCCCGTATCCGTAAGCTTTATGGAAACGTGCAGAAATACGGACGAAATGAGCACGGACAGATGGCTCCGTCAGGATCCGTATTTAACGTTGAGCATAAACGGGCCTTAATAATGATCCTCTTTCTCCCTATAAACCTGTTTTAAATTTTTTAAGTAACAGTGTTTAAATAACTAGACTCATACTAAATACTCTTAAACCCTGTAGAACTTCGTCTTTTACATCCTTACATGTCATTACTTCTTCTGTTTCTACTTCTCCGTGAAACTTAGATCGGTTCATTCTACTCCATCATAAATTAGAAAAGTTCCCTTAAAGGCCTTTGCACACTTCGTCGTTTTTTTCATCCAAATTTTTCACACATTGGCAAAAAACAAAATCGAGCTCATGTTCTAATGACGTTTGCAGACTGACGCCGAAATTTCTGTCCGCCATATTTTTTTTTTTGGAGAAAGTTCGATTTTATGCAAAATTTCACATCTGTCCAAGTCATTTAAATGGGTGATGGATGATTCAAAACAGTGCCCGCTGCTTCCTTCTCGCTTGCTCACTCCCGCCAGACCCCTCCTCCCTCTCTCTCTCCTTCTCTTTCGCACTAACCTCACTTTAAACACCAAAGTTTGCTCATTTATTCTGTGGATATAGACCATTGAACTATAACAGATAGATGGGTGATTCATGATTCAGATCAGCGCCCATTGCTTTATTCTCTCTCGCTCACTCACCCCAGTCCAACTCCTCCCTCTCTCCCACTCCTGAAATCTCGCTGCAAACACCGTAGTTTTCCGGTGTATTATGTGGATATCAGCTATGGAAATATAACAGATAAAGGCATACGTTTGTAGCCGACTCACAGCTCATAACAAAGACAGAATAATACACCGCTTCCACATTATGAAGCAAATGACATTTTTCTCTTATTTTCCGAAATATTAAAGCAAATGACAGTCAGAGTATTTTTCAAGTCATCAGCTGTTAGAGCATAATTCAAATGTTTTTGAACAAACTTCATAATGATAACCATTATTATTTTTTTTAAATAAAAACCTCAAAATGCACTGTTCCACATTATTAAACACAACAGAGTTTTAAAGATTTTAAAGGTTGTAAAGAACTGAAAATAATAATGTGGAAAGCGGTGTAAAGTTGCTCTCTCTTTGTCTCCAACGTGGCTCAGCGCTATGAGGCATGAATGGGTGCTGAATGAAGCTCTCTGTCAGGATGGATCCAGCGAGATTTTAAAGGAGTGACAGAGACGTAGACTCGCAATACGCAACTATTTGCCACATTCTCCAAATTTTCACAGTTAATGCGATAAAAAGGAATCGGATCCAGTGTGCGAGGTCTGAGTGCATGACGTTTTTTTCAGATTATGGATCCGAAAAAAAATGCATCAGAAAATAACGGACCCAGAGTGTAAAGACCTTTAGGTTCTAAATTATAAAACACAATTTTAATGTAATATTACACAACTGACATGTCTGATCAGATGTTTAACACTGTAGAAAATTCATTTCAGCTGTCTCATTCTAGCAAGTCTAAACTTGTAAAAACTCTAAAACGTGAACATACAAGAAATAATTCTAGGGGGAATTTTTTTTTTCTGATTTTTTCTTTGTTGTTAAAAATTATGTTGGCTGACATTTTATCTATCACAGTATTCAGTTTACATGACAGTATAAAGTATTTACTTTACACAACAGAGTATACAGCATTTAGTTTACATGATAGAGTATAGAGTATTTAGTTAACATGTTAGAGTACACAGTATTTAGTTTACATGACAGAGTATACAGCATTTAGTTTACATGATAGAGTATAGAGTATTTAGTTAACATGTTAGAGTACACAGTATTTAGTTTACATGACAGAGTATACAGTATTTAGTTTACATGATAGAGTAGACAGCATTTAGTTTACATGATAGAGTATACAGTATTTAGTTTACATGATAGAGTATACAGTATTTAGTTTACATGATAGAGTAGACAGTATTTACTTTACATGATAGAGTAGACAGTATTTAGTTTACATGATAGAGTAGACAGTATTTAGTTTACATGATAGAGTCTACAGCATTTAGTTTACATGATAGAGTATACAGTATTTAGTTTACATGATAGAGTATACAGCATTTAGTTTACATGATAGAGTAGACAGTATTTAGTTTACATGATAGAGTAGACAGTATTTAGTTTACATGATAGAGTATACAGCATTTAGTTTACATGATAGAGTCTACAGTATTAATTATAAGTAACAGCATTTCATATTTAGTATATTCTGTTTTCAGCTGTGCTATGATGTACACATTTGAACAACAGCATTAATTGTGTATTTTTCATCCTCTATGGTGTCTGCAGACAGTTCAGATCATGATCGGTGTCTTGGTCCTCTTGTCTGGTATCGTCATGGCGATGGGAGCCATCAGTCTTGGAGCGTTCAGCGGTTTCTTTGTGTGGGGTGCTGGCTTTGTGAGTATTCTTTATTTTTTCTTGACTAATCATAAAGTCATAATAATTGACTTAATAAATCAAAAAAAGATGACAAAATATTTGCCCTGTAAAATTCTTTCAATATAAAAAACATTACCAAATATCGTTAACTAAACACATCATTATTTAAACATGTCATTAAAAGTTCTATTAAATTACAAATGACTTTCTCTGAGAATGTGATAAATGAAGTTAACTGATATTTTGAAATGTTGCAAAAAAATCTATTTGTTAATGTGTTCAATATACTGAAATAGTAAATAAGTCTTGATTTAAAAAATGCCACAAATTACACGTTTTAACAACAAAAATTAGGTTAAGGTTGTTGATGATAAATATTTAACATAAAAAATGTTAAAAGATATTTCATAATTATTGAGAATGTTGGGAGCTATCTCTTAAACATTTTATTCATGTGCTATTTTTATTTAAATTTTTTTTTTTTTTTTTTTTAATGTTCCATAAATTTAGGAGCAGTAAATTGATTCAGATATTGATACTTAGCTTTTTCAAATGTTTAATAACATGCTTTAGAGTATTTTTCTGATTGAACATCTATCTATTAAACTAAAAAGAGGTTTGTTTATATTCTGACATATCTGACATTTGTATATTTCAGAGGAATATTCTGTCTAAATAATCATCTTTTCAACAATCAAACTAATTCTGTGTTAAAGTTCATCATTTATTCAATGTTGTTTTGTGTCTCGTTCTCAGTACATCACCTCCGGCGCGCTCACAGTGGCTGCTGGGAAATCTCTCCGTCCCTGTCTGGTGAGTGACTTCCTGTTGTCCAGAATCCTGTTACTTCCTGTGTGTGTTGCTGTCATGTTATTGTTAAAATCATGAGAATCAGTGTAGGTTTCCCAGCATGCTTTATTTCATGTCATCTATATAAACAAACTTCTTTCATTTATTTCTGGCCTGTATTTGGCATGTCTCTCTGTCTGATTCTTAATCAGATATTCTCATCCTGTCCTGTGCTGTCTGACCTTCATTTAGCCGTCTGTGACCTCTAATATAGATATTATTGTTGTACCTGTCTGGCTCTGTCTTTCCTCTCATGTGTCTCTTCTCTCCCAGATCAACACTGCTTTGGGTTTCAACGTGATTTCCTCCGTAGCAGCAGTTTCCGCCATCTTACTGTACACTTCTGATGTTTTATTAGTGGACCTTTTCAGTCGGGGTTATGACACCAAGGTAATTTCTATAAATGATATTTATTACATCTGCAGGATAATCTGAGCTGAAATGCCTAAAAAACATGAACAAGTAAAACACAGCTATCATCTCTGCATGGTTCCTCTAAATTTCACACACACCTCTGATCAAAGTGATGTTTAACATAAAACAACAACACAAAGAAAACTGGAGGAGGAATAACATCAATGAAACAACAGAAGAGTCAGACAGAGAGCAGGGAAGAGGACCAGAGGAGGACAAGAAGATCCAGAATTATCATCAAGATCAACAGCTGCTGCAACCATATCAACATTTATACCATCTTCATCTTCAACAGCATAATCATCACTACATTTAACTTTATCATCATCATCTTCTTCATCATCTTCATCATTTTAATCAGTCTCATTTAGGTGTTCAGCAGAGCTTTGTTGTCAGCTTCTTGATTATCTAAACAGATTCTGCAGGTCAAACTGGTTTTGTTAAATCTTTCCTAGACCTCCATCAGGTAATGAGGTGGATTACAGGTCAGTATATTTTCTGGCAGATCCATTTCCTGGTTGAAACCAGACTCAAAATTGGAGAGAGTCTCGTTATGCTGATTTTTTGTTTTTGACCATTAATGGAAATAACACAAAAATTACCCTTTGTTGCTTTTTTTTGTTTGTTTGTTTTGTTTGTTTTTTTTTTTTTATGTTTTTGACCATGACTGGAAAAAAAACTGAAAAACAAGTCATTTTTCCATTTTTTCATTTTTATCACAAACAGAAAACAATCACCATTTAAAAATTTTGTTTGCTTCATTTAATGAAATACTTGAGGAAAAGGAAATCATGTGACCCATTGTAAAAGGTGAGCTTTTCAAAGTAAAAGCCTCCATGTCAAAACAAGAGCCTTTCATTAAATTTTACAGTATGAAAACAGGTAAACATGCTCTATATACAATATTAATATTGTAAATTGTTAATGTTTTGGCCATTTCATGGACTGTAATGTTATTACCTTTTATAAAATATTTTTTTCTCATTATACATATATATATATATATATATATATATATATATATATATATATATATAGATGGCTCTTGTTTCAACATGGAGGCTTTTACTTTGAAATGCTCAACTTTCCCAGAGGTTACATGTTGTCATTTTCCTCCAGAATTCCATTAAATGAAGAAAACAAAGTAATGGAATTGAAACAAACCAAAACTGCACCCTGTTTATTAAAACATTGTGATTTGTTTTTCCATTTTTGTGACCAAAACTAATAAAATTGTTTTTCCATTTTTCTTATTTGTGGTGAGAAACGACAAAACTGAATTATGGCTCGTTTATTTTATTTTTTTTCCATTTTTGGTAAAAAAAAAAAAAAAATAGACAAAACAGAGTAACAAGAGTTTCTCCCATTTTGTGAGTCTGGTTTCAACCAGGAAATGGATCTACCAGAAAATATATTGATCATTACAGGTGAATCAGGTTCAGCATCTCAAAGTCTGAGGTCCTGGTTTTCTGCTGTCTGTAGTGGATTAGTCCCCCTGGTGAGGAGTGAGTCAGAACCTCATGTGAAGGAGGTAAAGCATCTGGATGTTAGGGTTAAGTTTGTTCACTGAAAGGCTAAAAAAAACACGAGATTATCTGGAGGACTGATTAAACATCAGTAGTGACATGTCTCACTGATGCTCAGGAAATTTAAGTCTATGGTGAGAATTGTTACATCTATGGTCAAGATCTCTGGGTGTTTTGTCAGGATATCTGAGTCTTTAGTCAGGAGCTTTAGATTAAAGCTCAAAATCTTAGGGACTATGGTCAAGATCTCAGTCCATGGTTATCAGCATTAGGTTGATGGTCATGATCTTTGGGTGTGTGGTCAGGAACATTATGTTTGTGGTTATTATCTCTGGGTCCGTGGTCAGGAGCATTAGGGCTGTACTCATAAGCTTTTATGTCTGTTGTCATGATTTTAGGGTCCTGACTTAAAGACTGAGGTCATAGTTACAAGTCAATGAAATTACATTCGGGAGGGTTTTGGTTCAGACTCTGAGAGAGTGGAGCTTAGTGATCTGCTCCTGTACATGTTAAGTGGTCAGCTGAGGTGGTTCTGGTGTTTTATCAGGGTCCTCCTGGTGTCCACCCTTGTGAGGTCTTCAGGGTACATCAAACAGGGAGGAGACCTCAGGGTAGAGACATAAAAAAAACTGAATTACATTTTAGTCTTGCTTTGGTCATCTTGATGAAAATTAAACTGAATTTTAGTCAGTTTTAGTCATCAAATATCTTTTTTTGGGTTAGTCCAGTCTTTCTCATGGGAATAAAGGCTGTGGCTGAACATTCTTACTCATAGTTGTACTTGATTAAATGAGCACTGGTACTATGCCCTGCCTCTGCACAGACTGACTACCACTCTGTAACAGTGCTGGTCTAATGTCAGAGTTCTCTGTGCAACTGAAACGTTTATGACACGACACCAAAACTGGAGATTCATGTGGCCATACTGGGGTCTGACAGATCAATCCATGTAGAGATCCGACTGTTGATGAGATTAGGGAGGGCTCACTGCCCCGTCATCAGCTCTAGATGCGTCCTCAAACGGGTAGCTCAGTTGTGGTGGACAGCAAATCCCAGCAAAATCGAAAAGCCCAGCAACAGATCTCTGATGGGTTAGAACAGAGGGCATGGTCTAGACCTGCCCCCTTTGGACAGGCTCTGATAGGTCTGCTTAAAAATGAAAACTGACTGATTAATTTAATTGCCGTGTTGGTCTGTCCGTTACAGATTCTGATTTCGGGTTCTTCAGGGGTCCTGTTGGTGTTCCATGTCTTGGAGTTTGCTGTTTCCATCACCGTCTCTATCTATGCCTGTAGAGCTACCTGTAACTGCTGTGACAACCAGGTGAGTTCATACTGACAGGTACCTGGTAGGTCTACCTGTAGCTGTGAATATTTATTCATGAAAACACTGAAAATGAAAACTGATGGTTGTTCTGTGTGTGGCTGTTTAAAGTTTGTTGATGATGATGATGTGTGTCGTTGTGTAGCAACATCCATATGTCTACTTCACACCTGCCCAGGCCCCACCACATACTGGACCTGCCACCATGGCTGTACCTCCACAACAGGTAGCACCCCCCCATAATTATAAGAGTGGACCACAATGGTCACATGATCAGTCTCTGTGGTTCTGATTGTAGTTAAATCATCATTAATGTATTCTTCTCTTTGTATTTGTGGTTTTACAGATTCCCAGCTCCTCTAAACCAGCAGAGGACAAGGACCAGGTCCTCCCTGGACTCAATGAACCTCCGGCCTAAAGACCTGCTTTAAAATAAAATCACATGATGACAACGTGCAATGAACACAGCCATAGAGAGTCACCATCCTATCATTTGTTTAAACATATTGTTAAAGGGATACTTCAACATTTTGGCAAATTAGCCCATTGTCAGAATTCCTATAGTCTTAGTAGTAGATTTGTTTCCTTTTGTTGTCAGTGCTAGCTGTTCTAGATCTGGGGGGACCGTTAAACCAGCTGCACCGCTAACGCTATGTTAGCAGACGGAATTTTTGCTTTCCCTGCACATGCTCCGAGTAACAGTTCTCTGTCCCTAGGTCTGCCCGAATCCTGTTTTTACGGGATAATATCTCATAAAAACAGGAAAATCAAAAATAAGTGAAAAAAATCCTGTTTCTGTTAGATAGTTATGTCGTAAAAATAGGAGGATTTGTTTTGTTCTCAAGTGAATGCAATATGCCACCGTAATTTGACACTTAGGGTCGGAAGTTGGTAAAACAAGTCAGAATATGGGTTACGATGAAAAAGGAACACAGCATTACAGTTAAAACGTCACCAAGCAATTAACAAAGGGGTGTGCCTGAGCTCTAAGGGTTAAATGTAGAGATTCAATAACTGAATGTGGACATTAAAGATCATTAAAGTGTGTGAGTAAAATATAAAACCTTTGGTATTCAGTCTATGTGATGACAGTAATTATTGTTTTAATAAAAATGTAAAACCTTATTAAAATCCTTCTATATTTTAAAATCCAACCTCTTGTATTAAGCAGTCCTGCTTTGATGATAATAAAGATTATTGTAATGTGATCACATTTTAAGAAGTTTATGTTTTTTTAATGACTACTAAAAACCTGTTACTGGTTCGAAAGAATATCAACACTTTTATATTCTGTTATCAATCTAAGGATAATCCACGCTGGTCTGTTACTGATGTCACAGAGATTGGGTTTTTAAATTTAAACATCGAATCCCAACAAAAAATGATGAATCAAACTAGAAACATAAAGTTTTCATTTTTTTAAAAATTAATTTTCCAACAGTGAGCAGATCTGAGGGTGGAAAACAGACAGTAAAAAAGACTTTTATAGTTTTATATCAACAGATTTAAACATCAGCATAAATATAGACAGATAAATATATACTGAACAGGTCATTATTCATTCTATTACAGCATTTAAAATAATAACATGAATTATATTAACTTTCATTATTTTAATTCACTTTTTAAATGAGAAGAAACACAAACTGCTACCATCAACAAATGACTGGGTGAAAAAATGAAATAAAATGAAGTAAAATAGAATAAAATAAAAAATAGAATTGATTAAAATGAAATAAAACAAAATGAAAATAAAAAATGTGAAGCTCTGCGTTGTGAGGACAAAACTGATCTACAGAATTCAGAAATGAAACCAGTGAAAATTTAAATAGAGTCCTTTAAAGGGACACTTCAACATTTTGGCAAATTCGTCCATTGCCATAATTCCTATCGTCTTAGTAATAGGGTTGTTACCTTCAGTTGTCGGTACAAGCTATTTTTAGATCGGCGCTGCAGAGTTTGGACCTGCTGTACCAACTCAATGTAAGCAGACGGTGTTCCGGCTTTCCCTCATCAAACTCATCAAATACACAATCCAACAACTCCAAAATGCTCTCATGGACAAGTTGTGACCTGTGCATTCACCACGCTATGAAATAATCATGGAACATTATGAGACGGAGATGTTTTAAAGCTAAATGCAAAGCCGGAACTACATTCCAGACATGGCTGCTGCACTGTGTCACTTCGCCCAGTGGTTTACTCAAGAAATAGTTCCGAGTATTTGCTTCATGTGTCGTAATGTTACATAATTATACATTATTATTGCAGGCTAAACAACAGTGGACCAAGAACTGATCCTTGTGGCACCCCACAGTCCAGACCAGCAGTCCTCCAGCCATTTAGAACAACTACCAGAATTTTGCCTTAACATTATTTTGCTGCATTAACAGCAGCATTAACAGCAGCCTCTCCATTACTCACAGCGATGACACAAAATTCCCTCCATTCTGCTGATGATATTAAACCTTTGGTTAAACAGGAAAACCTCACTTAGATTAAAATTCTGCTGTAAGAGAAAGCTCTGGTCAAACTTTCCCACTTTCCCTGCATAGTCTCCAGCAGTACTGAGCACGCGCAGAGAGATAGCTTTGCTTGATGTCATTGTGAATACATAATTAGCCATGTGCTCACCTTCTGAGGAGATAAACAACCAGGACAGTAGTTGTAGTAAGATTAGGTAACTTTTAGTTTATATTAATACATTCTCGCAACATATCTTCAAGGTTACACAACATATGATATGCAGGTATTCAGTATTAACTTGTCTGGTAATTTGCATGTTTTCTGCTGGACATTTTTAACGGTTATACAGAAACACAGCCTTCAACTCAGGCTGAAGTCTAGTAGGGACAACCTGGAGAAGGATTATGAAGACTGAAAGTGTGTCCTTTAGTCAGGTGAAACTAAACTAGAGCTCTTTGACCACAGAGATGTTGGAGATGTTTGGAGAAAGAAGGGAGAGGCGTATCACCCAGAGAACAGCGTCCCCACAGTGAAACGTGGTGGTGGGAGGATTTTGCTGTGGGGATGCTTCAGTGAGTCTGGAACTGGAAACCTTGTCAAGATGTAAGGAACCATGAAGAAATAAGGAACCTGGGTTGTCGCTTTTTCTTCCAACATGACAACAACACAAAACATTTGTCACTTCTGGTGAAGAACTACCTTCGGAATACCAAAGTGAGCGTTACTGAACGGCCTGCACAAAGCCAACTGAAAACCTGTGGGGTGAACCGAAGACCAAAGTCCATGCCAGAAGACCATCAGATCTGGAGGAGCTGGAGAGATTGGTCAAAGAAGAATGTGCTGGGATTCCTCAGGAGACTGTCAGAGACTAAAACTACAAAAAACGTGATGAAACGCCTGGCTCTGCATGTTTCCTCTCTCCCTGCTCTCTCTGATCTCCCTCCTCCCCCTACCTGTGTGGCTTCAGCACACCTGTGTGCTGTTAGCACTCAGGGTGGAGGAGGGGGAGAGGAACATGGCAGAGCAGAGCTGAGCCAGGCACCGTGACACTCATGGACAAGCGAGTGAGGAGGTTTGATTTGATTTCATTAACCTTCTCTTTTCGTTGAGTATTAGTTAATTCAGTTTATCCTAGTGTTTTGGTTATCCCGTTCTTTCTTTTCCCCCATACATGTTTAGATTGTTGGGTTTTGTTATTTTAGTTTGGCTGTAGTCGTTGGTAGTCCTGTTTTCCTGTGTTTTCTTTTCTTGATTAAATAGTTTGTTCTTTTGGGTTAGGTAGTTTAAGTTAGGGGTGGTGGCTGGTCCAATGGCCCATTGCGTGGTTAGCCAGTCCACCACCCCTCTTTTGTTCTTTTTGGCTGCAGCCCTTTTGATTTCATTGATTTAGTTAATGTTTAGTTAATTAATTAATTGTTGCCCAATTAAATAAAGTTTGGATTGTTGTTTTGAAACTCAAATCTTTTGTCTGTGTCTCTTTTGGTGCGAGCCGTATTTTTTCCTGGTTAAAATTCATTTTTAAGAGGCTGTAACATATATGAAGGCTCGCCAAAAATGTGTGTTTTTCATATTTTTGTGACGTTTTTGTAGGCTTTGTTTAAGCACCTAAGTATCATCAGTATCAGTATTTGTTAGTTGCTTTGCGTGTTTTTTTGGTAAACTGTATCATTTGTAGTTGCAGTTTTTGCTCCATGTTAATTTGTGTTTTATTTAACTGGAGATTTAATGTAACCGTTACTTTGATACTTCGATTGTTTACCTTTGTGTTAAGCACGTTTCGCCTACTTTTTTGTAACTTTGTTTCCGTGTATTTTTTTAGTCATTTTTTGGACGCGTATCGTTGGACACAGCTTCCGTGTTTGTCTCAGAATTTTTGAGTGTGTGCTCTGCCATCTCTGCTCTCATTAGATTTTTTTTGTGTAGCGGCTAAATTTTCTCTGGCTGTAGAGAAAGTTGTAAACTTGTTCTCATTTGCAAAAACTTGTTAAACTTAAAATGGAGTTTAATATTGATGAGTTTGTGGCTCATCTGAGCCTTGATATATAAAACCGTTTTAAAAAAGAACAGTTATTTACTCTTGCTAATCATTTTGGTGTTAATATTTCAAAACAAAGTAAGAAGCAAGTGTTAAAATCTGAGATAATTGCCGCTTTGTCTAAAAAGGGAGCGCTGAATATTGATCCGGCTGTCTCAGCCTTCAGCACACCTGCTCTGCAGCCTGATTCTGGTGATTTGCTCCGGATTAAAGAGCTAGAGCTCGACATGTGCCGCTTAGCTCTAAAAGAAAAAGAACTAGATAATGAAAAAGAACTTAAAGAAAAACAATTAAACTTTGAATTTGAGTTTCGAAAAATGGAGTTTGATTTAAAGCAATCTTTTAAGACTTCACCCTCATAGTGGTGACTTTGATTTAAATAAATATATTCGTTTAGTCGCGCAATTTAACGACAAAGATGTTGATCGTTATTTTTGTCATGTTTGACCGTGTTGCTAACACTTAAATGGCCTAAAAATGTGTGGACCTTGCTATTGTAGTCAGTATTTACTGGTAAAGCTCAAGATGCTTACGCTTCCATGTCTCCTGACAGCTGTCTTGATTACGAAAAAGTAAAATGTGCTGTGCTGCGCGCTTATGAACTAGTACCGGAAGCTTATAGACAAAAATTCCATAGGTTTAAGAAAGCTGAAAATCAAACTTGCTGTGAATTTGGTCGTGTAAAAGAATCCCTGTTTGATCGTTGCTGTCAGTCAAAGCATGTAGATGATTTTGAAAAACTGAGAAATCTGATTCTTTTAGAAGAATTCAAAAATTGTCTTCCCGACAGGATTGCCACCTACATAAACGAACGAAAAGTAACAACCATTTCTGACGCAGCTGTGCTCGCAGACGAGAAAATTCTACCTCACAGGGACAGCTTTAAAGGTTTTCTTCTTCGTTTGGGCGCAGCGCTAGTACAGCTAAACCTTTCATGTTTGCAGCTAAACAAAACTCTCAGGCAGAGATTAAAAACGGTAACAGGGAGGCTGCAGATGCTAAAGATAAGACTGTGCTTTTATTGTACGAAGCGTGGTCACACAATTAATCAGTGTTTTGCTCTGAATAAAAAAACCAAGACAGCAAAAGCAGTTAACTTAATGAAAACTTTACCCTGTGTCAAGTGGATCCAGATTTGAGGTATAAGTTCAGCCCCCTAGACCCCTTCTATCAGGCAAGACCGTTTACAGAGAGAAGATTTGGGCCCCCATTGGGTTATCAGAATGGGCCTCAAAAGAGGGGGAGGGGTCGACAGGGTTTTAGGCCTCACAGAGGGGAGAGAGGACGGCAGGGCAGAGCTGAAGGTAATCAGGGTAACAGAAAGGGAGGCCGGAGGAAGGATGATAACAGGCCAGAGCAGTAACAGAGGAGCACTTGCTTACCTTAAGTATAATCAAAAACAGCTTAAGCAGCACAGCATTTACTAACCAGGGCATAAGTATTACGTTTCAATCAAATCATATAGTTTAAGTGACAAGTTGTAGTAAAAAGTGCTTGCATGTAACAAAAAGGGGAAGTTCAGCGAGAGGATTGTGGCTTTGCAGGTAAGGCCAGTTTGAAAAGGGGAAGCTGTTAGGAGAAAGTGGAAATTTTTGCCCTGAAAAAGTGGAAGTAACCTAACGGCAGTTGAGGTGGAAAGGTACAGAGTGTTCGTTTGTAATCAAGTAGCAGCATTACGTAGGGACAATAGTGTTGAGTCATGGCAGGGGGGGGATTATGGAACAGTGAATATGGGGGGGGAACAGGAAACATGTAGCCCCATATAAGGATAGAGAAGAGTATGCAAATATGGAAATTATGAATAATGTAGCAGCTCTTATCGACCCCAATGATGTTAAAACTGACCTTGAAATGTATGCTCCCTTCATGATGAAAGGTTTGGTCTCACTGACTGATGGGGGTCCAAAAGTTCCTATAAACATCCTGAGAGACAGCGCTGCTTCACAGTCAGTCCTTTTACAAGGAGTTTTACCGCTGTCAGAAAAATCCTCGACTAATCCCAGTGCGTTAGTTTAGGGATTTAGGGTTTGTGGCGCTTCTGCTTCAGACCATCCATCTGGTGTCAGATCTGGTTTAGGGGAAGGTAGTAGTGGGTGTTAAATCTCAGTTTCTCATAGACGGGGTGTCCCTTATCTTGGGCAATGATTTGGCCGGGGGTAAAGTCCTTCTAAATCCTGAAGTCACTGCTGTTCCCATTTCAGAGCACCCAGACGAGTTGGCGCAGAAATTTCCTGATGTGTTTTCTGTCTGTCCTGTCGCCCGCGCCATGTCCGAAAAACAAAAACAGGACTTGCTTAACAATAGTGACATAGATTGAGCTGACAGCTTCATGGCTAATGATAAAAATGTGACCTGTTCATCAGTAGCCTCTCCTGCTCCTTCTCATCCCGTGGTTGCTCCTGCAGCCCCGTTGTTAGTTCCTCTGCGGCTGAGGACTTTAATGCTAAAGTTTACTTTTTGCAATAATAAAAAATATATATTTTTAATCTCTGACTTTTTCAAGACTTATTTTCATCATAACATTAATCCCACATTTTTAGCTCTGTTTTATTGGGGTTTTTCCCTCAGAATTAAACTAGCATAAACCAGCGATCTTGCCCCCCTCAAATACACCCCTGCACCCCTCCCCTTCCCTCACACAGCAGCTTATCCGTTTTGCTTCTGTATTTTCCTCACTATGTTTCTGTTTCTGTGTCATTATCAGTAGGCTTTATTTTATTATATCACCTTAAAATATACCTACGTTTTCTTTATTTGTTTTCACCCGTGATCTGATTTTAAAACAGCTGATCAGCTCAAGGAAGTTCTCCGACGTCAATCAGAACCAGCGCGGGAGCTTTACGGAGTTTTACCATAAATTCACAAACTAAAGGATCTACTATAACCATCTCACAAAGGAAATGTCACTAAACCTGACTGTTATCCTCTTCCTCGAATTGAAGATTATGTAGATTATGTCGGTAGTGCTAATTATGTGACCAAACTAGATCTTCTACAAGGTTATTGGCAGGTGCCTTTGACTCCACGAGCGAAGGAAATCTCTGCATTTGTGACTCCAGACGCCTTTTTTACAGTACACAGTTATGCCATTTGGCGTGCGAAACGCCCTGGCGACCTTTCAGCGTTTGGTTAATGCTGTTTTGCGTGGGTTACCTGATTGCGAGGCTTATCTCGATGATATCGTGGTGTATTCAAGCTCGTGGGAAGATCATGTTGAGCAGCTTGGGGCAGCGCTTGCACGGCTACGTGACGCTAATCTCACGCTTAACATGGTGAAATGTGAATTTGGTGGGCAAGTGTCTCGGCGTCAGCTTCGTCGCTTTTTGGGGATGGCGGGGTACTACCGCAGCTTCTGTAAAAACTTCTCTGCTATCGCCGCCCCGCTCACCAACCTCCTCAGCCCTAAACGGCGCTTCCACTGGTCGGATGATTGTCAGCGTGCGTTTGACTGCGTGAAAGCACTGATATCCAATGGCCCAGTCTTAGCTGCACCTGCATGTGATCGCCCTTTTAAGCTTGCTGTTGACGCAAGTGAGGCAGGAGCTGGTGCTGTCCTCCTGCAGGATGACGAAAACGGATTTGAGCACCCAGTCTCCTATTTTTCCAAAAAAGTTCAACCGTCAGCAGCGTGTTTACTCCACAATCGAGAGAGAGGCATTCGCCCTAGTTTTGGCTTTAAACCACTTTGAAGTATACGTCGGTTCATCAAATTGTCCCGTTATTGTGAACACAGAGCACAATCCTCTTGTTTTCAGAAATCAAATGAGAAACTCTAACCAAAGAATAATGCGCTGGTCCCTTCTGTTACAGTCATTTAATTTAGAGATCAAGCACATTAAAGGCATTAAAAACGTATTGGCAGACGCGCTGTGTCGTTTATGTGGAATGTATGTTTGGGCAAACATAATCCATCTTTAGTTTAGTTTAGTTTAGTTTAGTTCGGTCAAGAAGACTCAGTTGCACTACATAAAGTGAAAATTAACGTTGGGTTACTGCTATTTCTGCACTGACACCAAACAATCAACAACAACAAAAATAAAACCAACAAAACAAATAAGACAACGGGACTGAAAAGGTGTAGGCTGAAGCCCTCACTTATTTCACCTACCCTTTTCAAATTCATCTTTTACTCAGCTTTCCTTTATATTTATATAACACAATAAGATAAACATAACTAAATACTTATTCATCATACATAGACCCTTTGTCTATCAAAGCATATTATGTGTTCACACCACAGTTCTGTACTTCACAATCATCTTTTGTTTAAATCATTTTTTAAACCTACCTGTTCGACAGTCTGTCCTTTCTGTGTCTAATCCATTCCACAGACTAACTCCATACACTGAAACACATCTCAGTTTAACATCAGATCTGCTCTTTGTTTTTGTGAACACACAACTCCCCCTCAGTTCATACTCCCACTCTCTAATCTGAAACAGCCTCTGGATACAATCTGGTAACATCTTATTGTATGCCTTGTACATCAGTGAGGCTATTCTCAAATCAACAATTTCACAAAATTTTAGAACCTGCAGATTTATAAATAATTTGTGTGTTGGTTCTCGATAATCTGCTCGGTTTATGAGCCTGATCGCTTTCTTTTGAAGCAAAAAAATTGGATTTGTGATCGTTTTATATGTTCTTCCCCAAACTTCCACAGAGTAAGTAAGGTATGGAAGTATGAAAGAACAATACAACATATGCAATGAATTTCAATTAAGAACATCTTTGGTGTTATACAATATAGCGACTAACTTTGATATTTCAGTATTAATGCAATTAACCTGAGGTTTCCAACACAGTTTGTGGTCTATGACAACTCCTAAGAATTTATTCTCATAAACCCGTTCTATTTCAATATCATCTATCAGAACTTTTACATTAGCATGGTTTTTCCGATGTTAGGGTGGGGGTGTTACGTGCGCCTGGCTCTGCATGTTTCCTCTCTCCCTGCTCTCTCTGATCTCCCTCCTCCCCCTACCTGTGTGGCTTCAGCACACCTGTGTGCTGTTAGCACTCAGGGTGGAGGAGGGGGAGAGGAACATGGCAGAGCAGAGCTGAGCCAGGCACCGTGACACTCATGGACAAGCGAGTGAGGAGGTTTGATTTGATTTCATTAACCTTCTCTTTTCGTTGAGTATTAGTTAATTCAGTTTATCCTAGTGTTTTGGTTATCCCGTTCTTTCTTTTCCCCCATACATGTTTAGATTGTTGGGTTTTGTTATTTTAGTTTGGCTGTAGTCGTCGGTAGTCCTGTTTTCCTGTGTTTTCTTTTCTTGATTAAATAGTTTGTTCTTTTGGGTTAGGTAGTTTTAGTTAGGGGTGGTGGCTGGTCCAATGGCCCATTGCGTGGTTAGCCAGTCCACCACCCCTCTTTTGTTCTTTTTGGCCGGCGGCTGCAGCCCTTTTGATGATGTTTTGAAACTCAAATCTTTTGTCTGTGTCCTTTTACATGTTATGGTCTCTTTTGATGCAAGCCTTATTTTTTCCTGGTTAAAATTAATAATTTTTAAGAGGCTGTAACAGTTACCCAGAAAAAAAAGATGCTTTTGACTGTTAGCACCAGGGGGGCTAATAATTTCGACCCTGGTAGTTCTTGGTTTTTGTGAAATGTTTTAATTTCTGTGTGCAAAGTAAAATAATTTCAGCATCCAAAATAAAACTAGGATGTTTGGGAAAGTTGTGTTAAAACGTCTTTGCTTTTTTTGACAGCGCTTGAGAAATACATTTAAATCAATGAAATTGTCATGGGGGGCTAATGATTTTGTCCTCATGTGTTTGTTTACAAACTTGATACAGGAAATGACAGAAAAATCTCCACAAACCTCACCACCCATCGCTGGTTGAGACATGCCCACAACAGATGTTCTGCCCTAACATGAGTCACCCTCAACTGTGAGCCAAGAGAGGATACTGGAGTGGAAAAAGGGGAGGTTACAGCTTAGAGACTTTTTCAGGGAATTCATGATTTTCCAAATCAGACCACGAGTGTCGTCAACATCTGACAGGCTGAATAAGTTTATGTGAGAAAACAATGGTACAAAGACAGAGGACCAGAGCAAATCATTTTTCTTCTACCCCAGCCTCATTTGGGGTAGAAGAAAAGGATCAAGACTGCGAGGTGAAGTACAGCATCACTTCTCTACAGTTTTCCTGTTCTGCTTTCTTCTGGGACTGAGTTTGGAGAGTGCTGCAGGAAAAGGACTCTTTTCACCACTGGTGGATTGTTTCCCTGACGACTGCCATCTTGGGGTGGATAAGCATTCTTCCCAACTGTGGATTTTTGTTTGGGACAGAGTTGTTTTTACTCTCCAGCCACAGAGGGCTAGGATTATTTCTAAGGATTTTGTACAAGATTTTGACATTTGACTTTATCTTTAAGTTCTCTGATCCCACAAGTTTAGTGTAGTTTACATCCAAGGTTCCTATAGTTTATTCTAGCCAACAAATATAACAGACCCTTGGGATTTTTTTTTTTGTATAAATCTCTAAACTCATTTCCTAACACATTCACCAAGAGCAAAGGTTCATAGAGGAGAGCTGCTGTTAACTGATGCGTTTAATGTTGGTATTCAGCCCAAGACTGCTGGATTGAGTGCTGCATTACTAGAAGTAGGGTAGACAACAGGAAGGGGGCGGTCAGGGAGTAAGGCAAGTCTCCTCACCTCCAGCTTAGAAAAGAACAATTTCCTCTGTCAGCAATACTGATAGAGACCATAGCTGAGAGACAGAGAGCCTCAGTCACCAACGATCTCACCTGGACGATGTCATCGGCAGTTGAAACCACATCAGGTGGCCTGGTGGTGGTCACCCAGGTGTTACCATCTAATCAACCCCAACCCCAGGATGTTCAACAGGCGAGTCCGAGGATGCAGAGGTTCATCCTGGCATACCCGCTGGCTGTTGGGGTGAGTTAATTTACTGTAAAAAAGTGTTTTTTTTGTTTTTTTTTGTGTGTGTGTGTGTGTGTGTTTGTTTTGTTTGTTTGTTTTTGTCAAGATTTAATGTTTTTGTGACAACTGACATTCAGGAGTTTGCTTATATTTGATTTGATTTTGGTTTGAATTTTTCTGTTAGACATTAGAGACATTAAAAATGAAATGATCAGAGTCTACGGTAGACGATCACATGATGGATATGTCCATAACTAGAGTCATATCAGCTGATTGGAGCAGGAAGTCTAATTAAAATCATCATCAAAGATCATTTGAAAGTCACCTGATTTACCCTTATGAGGCTTAGAGGGCCTCATCACAGGCTTAGAGGGCCTCATCACAGGCTCTGAGGGCCTCATCACAGGCTTAGAGGGCCTCATCACAGGCTCTGAGGGCCTCATCACAGGCTTAGAGGGCCTCATCACAGGCTCTGAGGGCCTCATCACAGGCTTAGAGGGCCTCATCACAGGCTTAGAGGGCCTCATCACAGGCTTAGAGGGCCTCATCACAGGCTCTGAGGGCCTCATCACAGGCTTAGAGGGCCTCATCACAGGCTTAGAGGGCCTCATCACAGGCTTAGAGGGCCTCATCACAGGCTTAGAGGGCCTCATCACAGGCTCTGAGGGCCTCATCACAGGCTTAGAGGGCCTCATCACAGGCTTAGAGGGCCTCATCACAGGCTCAGGGAATTGCTTTTGAAGAATCACACCAAATAAGCACAACAAAGCAAAACAAAACAGAACAAAAGTGATGATGGATAGTAATGTGGAAGTTAAACTCATTCTTATGTTGACTGTTTAGTATTTTCTTTGGGAATAACTGACTACCATCAAGGTTCGGTTACTTATGTATGCTGTTTTATGTCTACTGTAGTGGACACATCATATCTTTAAAAGAAAAACTTTTTTGTTACAAAAAAATGTTCTAATTACTGTACAAAGACTGGGGAATTTTAGAAAACAGGTGTTTGGACATTTTTTTTTCTCCTGGTAGTCAGGAGGATATTACACACCTGACATGTCTGATCAGATGTTTAACACTGTAGAAAATTTGTTTGAACTGTCTCATTCTAGCAAGTCTAAACTTGGAAAAACTTTAAAACGTGAATGTACAAGAAATAATTCTAGAGAGAAATTTTTTTTTTTGTTCTCTGCCATCTGAGCTGTGTGAGAACAGGAGTCAATTTATCTGTGTGTCCTACTGATTCAGGAAGAAGAAACACTGGAACATTCTCCCTTGTGGAAAAGTTCCCAGAATGCAAAGCACCAAGAGTCAGAGGTCAAAAAATAAAACCAAATAACTGTGAAAACATGAAAAACAAAATCTTCTAACAGTACTTAGTTCACAAGAAATAGTATCCAGTATTTAGTTTACATGATAGAGGATCCAGTATTTAGTTTACATGATAGAGTAGACAGTATTTAGTTTACATGATAGAGTAGACAGTATTTAGTTTACATGATAGAGTAGACAGTATTTAGTTTACATGATAGAGTAGACAGTATTTAGTTTACATGATAGAGTAGACAGTATTTAGTTTACATGATAGAGTATACAGTATTTAGTTTACATGATAGAGTATACAGTGTATAGATTATAACTTACAGCATTTCTGTTTTCAGCTGTGCTATGAGGTACACATTTTAAAAACAGCATGAATTGTTTATTTGTTCTTCTTCTGTGGTGTCTGCAGACGGTTCAGATCATGATCGGCATCTTTGTCCTCTTGTCTGGTATCACCATGGTTGGTTAAGGGGTCACTTTTGGAGTGTACAGCGGTTTCTTTGTGTGTGGTGCCGGCTTTGTGAGTATTCATAATTTTTTCTTTAACAATCATATTTTTATATAACAGACTAATTCAATACAACAGGACTAAATATTTGTCTTTTAAAATTGTTTAAATATTAAAAGCATCACACAATATCCTTAAGTTGAAAAATCACTCAAACATGTCATTCACTAAAAGTTCGATTAAATTACAAACAACATCTTTTGAGAATGTGATAAATGAAGTAAACTGATTTTTAAATATGTTGCAAATAAAAAACATTTAATTAAATATTTTTTAATTAAAAGAATAAAACAATAAATCATCTTTAATGAAACGTTAACGAATTATCCATGATTTAACAAAAAAAATGTTTAGGTTAAGCTTTTGGATAATACGCAGTTAAAATAATGTTGAAATATATTTTATAATTATTTAGATGCAGAGAGATATTTCTTTTTTTTTCAAGAAAAATAATTAAACATTTTAATCAATTACCATTTTTATTTCTTTAATTTTTTTTAATTTTCCAGAAATTTGGGAGCAGTAAATTAATTCAGGTATTGATATTTAGCTTTTTCTAATGTTCAATAAAGAGTTTGAGAGTATTTTTCTGAAAAAAAAAAAAAAATCTGTCAACCTAAAATGAGGTTTGTTTATATTCTGACATATCTGACATTCATATATTTCAGAGGAATATTCTGTCTAAATAATCATCTTTTCAACAGTCAAACTAATTCTGTGTTAAAGTTCATCGTTTATTCAGTGTTGTTTTGTGTCCCGTTCTCAGTACATCACCTCCGGTGCGCTCACAGTGGCTGCTGGGAAATCTCTCAGTCACCGTCTGGTGAGTGACTTCCTGTTGTCCAGAATCCTGTTACTTCCTGTGTGTGTTGCTGTCATGTGATTGTTAAAATCATGAGAATCAGTGTAGGTTTCCCAGCTTCATTTCATGTCATCTATATGAACACACTTTTTTTTTTTTCATTGATTTCTGGCCTGTATTTGGCATGTCTCTCTGTCTGTTTCTTAATCAGATATTCTCATCCTGTCCTGTGCTGTCTGACCTTCATTTAGCCGTCTGTGACCTCTAATATAGATATTATTGTTGTACCTGTCTGGCTCTGTCTTTCCTCTCATGTGTCTCTTCTCTCCCAGGTCAACACTGCTTTGAGTTTCAACGTGGTTTCCTCGGTATCAGCAGTTTCCGCCCTTGTCCTGTACAGTCACAATGTCATATTAGGGTCCATTTTAATTCGGGGACATCACCTCATGGTAATTTATATAAATGATATTTATTACATCTGCAGGATAATCAGAGCTGAAATACCTAAAAAATGTGAAAATTTTAAAGACAGCTATCATCTCTGCATGGTTCCTCTAAATTTCACACACACCTCTGATCAAAGTGATGTTTAACATAAAACAACAACACAAAGAAAAATGAAGGTGGAATAACATCAATGACACAACAGAAGAGTCAGACAGAGAGCAGGGAAGAGGACCAGAGGAGGACAAGAAGATCCAGAATTATCATCAAGATCAACAGCTGCTGCAACCATATCAACATTTATACCATCTTCATCTTCAACAGCATAATCATCACTACATTTAACTTTATCATCATCATCATCATCATCATCATCGTCATTTTAATCAGTCTCATTTAGGTGTTCAGCAGAGCTTTGTTGTCAGCCTCTTGATTATCTAAACAGATTCTGCAGGTCAAACTGGTTTTGTTAAATCTTTCCTAGACCTCCATCAGGTAATGAGGTGGATTACAGGTTATTCTAATCTTTAGTTTTTTACCAACAAAGGAAAAAAAACAGACCCCCCCCCCCCCCTCACCAAAACTAAACAAACGGAAAAACAACCTGTTTTTCCAATTTTCTCATTTGTGGTCAAAATCGACAAAACTGAATTATGGCTCGTTTATTTTATTTTTTCCATTTTTGGTAAAAAACGACAAAACAGAGTAACAAGAGTCTCTCCCATTTTGTGAGTCTGGTTTCAACCAGGAAATGGATCTGTCAGAAAATATATTGATCATTACAGGTGAATCAGGATCAGCATCTCCAAGTCTGAGGTCCTGGTTTTCTGCTGTCTGTAGTGGATTAGTCCCCCTGGTGAGGAGTGAGTCAGAACCTGTGAAGGAGGTAAAGTATCTGGATGTTAGGGTTAAGTTTGTTCAATGAAAGGCTAAAATAAAACATGAGATTATCAGGAGGATTGGTTTAGCATCAGCAGTGACATGTCTCACTGATGATCAGGAAATTTAAGTCTATGATCAGAATTGTTACATGTATGGTCAAGATCTCTGGGTGTTTTGTCAGGATATCTGAGTCTTTAGTCAGGAGCTTTAGGTTTAAGATCAAAATCACAGGGACTATGGTCGAGATCTCAGCCTGTGGTTATCAGCGTTAGGTTGATGGTCATGATCCGTTGGTCTGTGGTCAGGAGCATACAGTACCTCCTCATGTATAAGTTTGACCTTTAACCCTTCTTATATACAAATAAATGCTGGACTTTTTATAAAAAAAATACTGGAGATGATTGAAACATTGAGCACACAATAAAAACAGTCTTTATTTACTAACTGGTGCTAGTACAGCATGCTGTTCCTATTGGCCACTGCAAAACTATGATTGTGGTCATTGTATGTTATCTGGAGATCCATCATTATCAGAAGATTTTCTTGAACATCATGTAGGAAAATTCTTTCTTTTTGATGATGAGTGTGAATTATTATTTCTGTATTGATCGTGAGAAGAGAGAGAGAGAGGGAGGGAACGGTAACAGTTTGGCATGCGGCGGTGTCAGTCCTCAGTTTGATTTTTGCTTTAAAACGATGTAAAACCAATCAGATCAAACAGTGTAGAGATCCGACTGTTGATGAGATTAGGGAGGGCTCACTGCCCCGTCATCAGCTCTAGACGCGTCCTCAAATGGGTAGCTCAGTTGTGGTGGACAGCAAATCCCCTGCCATGCTGGGCTACCCTGCCAAGTCAAACCAAGTTGAGCCAAGCTGCTCCTTGTAATGGAAAAGCCCAGCAACAGATCTCTGATGGGTTAGAACAGAGGGCATGGTCTAGACCTGCCCCCTTTGGAAAGGCTCTGATAGGTCTGCTTTACAAATGAAAACTGACTGATTAATTTGATTGATGTGTCCGTCTGTCTGTTACAGATTCTGGATCTGGGTTCTTTAGGAGTCCTGTTGGTGTTCCATGTCTTGGAGTTTGCTGTTTCCCTCACTGTCTCTATCTTTGCCTGTAGAGCTACCTGTAACTGCTGTGACAACCAGGTGAGTTCATACTGACAGGTACCTGGTAGGTCTACCTGTAGCTGTGAATATTTATTCATGAAAAAAACACTGAAAATGAAACCTGATGGTTGTTCTGTGTGTGGTTGTTTGATGTTTGTTGATGTTGTGTATCGTTGTGTAGCAACATCCATATGTCCACTTCACGCCTGCCCAGGCTCCACCACATACTGGACCTGCCACCACGGCTGCACCGGCGCAACAGGTAGCCCCCCCCCCCCTTTACTATAAGAGTAGACCAAAATGGTCACATGATCAGTCTCTGTGGTGCTGACTCTAGTTAAATCATCATTAACATATTCTTGTCTTTGTATTTGTGGTTTTACAGATTTCCAGCTTGTCTAAACCCACAGAGGACCAGGACCAGATCCTCTCTGGACTCAGTGAACCTCCGGTCTAAAGACCTGCTTTAAAATAAATTCACATGATAACAACATGCAATGAACACAGCCATAGAGTCACCATCCTGTCATTCATTTAAACATAATGTTAAGAAATGGTCGACTGAGAACCAACAATGTCAACACTGATGCTGTGGCTAACCATGCTAACATTAACTGTACATTGCTATTGTGACGTAATTATAGTTTTTGTGAATCATGCTGTAAATGTTCATATTATCATTATTACTTGTTTTACTGCTGCATGTTATATTTTATTCTACGATGCCTTATAATAATGGCAAAGGGACTGCAGATGAAAATTAGCCTCTAGGCTAACTGAATTTACTGTTTTTTCAATGTTGTTTAATGTATATTGTCCCTTTTCAAACCAAGGAAAACTCAACTTCTACACACACCTTCAAGCCAGACTGAAGTCTGATAAAGACAACCTGGAGAAGGATTATTCAGTTCAATTCAACTTTATTTGTATTGCACATTTAGTACAGGTGTAAACTGAATGTGCTTTACAGAAGATTAAAAATAATCAGAAAAATTGGCAGCTTATTCACAGAACAGCACCATAGTGGCTAAATGCACCTTCACCTGATTTGCATTTTACTTTAGGCACATTTAGAAGGCCCATAACTGAAGATCTGAGCGACCTGGTTGGGTGATAGTGAGTGAGCATATCAGAAATGTACTGGGGTGCCATACCATTCAGTGATTTATAAACAAGAAGAAGCACTTTAAAATCGATTCCATTGGACAGGAAGCCAGTGAGAGTCAGGGTATCCTTTGAAATTGCTAGAATAAAATGGAATTTACAAAATAATTTGTTGGCATGTTTGGGGGATTTTTCCATTGTCATGGAACCTTGGGAATATATTTGTTTTGGGGAATTTGCTTCAGTAATTTGGGGAAATTTTTCAGGAAATTAAATGGAATTTTGTAATTAAAATTTAGGCTTTCAAGTAAAGTTTAGTTGAAACATTTGAGGAATACTTGAAAACATTTGGGGTACTTGTTATGAGAAATTTTAAAAACATGATGAAGAACTTTACACAGAAGTGTTGGTATTTTCTTTGTAATTTCAGGGCATTTGTGTTGATACTGGACAGCAGTTTTTGTCTAAAGTAATTCCTGTTAAAATACAAGACTGAGCTTTTCAAACTTGTCAGGTCCTAATCATCCCAAGTAAGTGGGATAAACTAAAACTGAATTACAATCAGGTCTCAGGGGGATATGGTGTTGAAAGTTTAAGTTTGTATCAGTGGTAACTCCAAGATTTCGGAAGTGCTCACTGTACTGAAAAGGAAATGAAGATGAAACCGAAATGAATTCTTGTCTCTGTTTTTGTGGACCGACTATCAGGATTTCTGTTTGATCTACGTTAAGCTGAAGAAAGTTTTGTGACATCCAGTGGTGTATTTCATCGATGCATTTGACCAAGTGATTTATGGGATTGGGAATGCCAGGGGAGAGTGAGACATAAAGCTGTGTATCATCGAAATATGAATGGTAGGAGACATTGTGTTTCTGAATGACTGAACCAAGTGGGAGCATGTAAAGGCTGAACAACAGTGGACCAAGAACTGATCCTTGTGGCACCCCACAGTCCAGACTGAAATTTACTGATGTGAAATTGCAGCGTGAAACTGAGAACGTTCTTTCCTTTAAATATGATTTAAACCAGTGAATGACGGATCCTGAGAGGCCTATGGAATTTTCTTCTAGTGTATGAAGTATGATGTTATGGTCAACTGTATCAAAGGCGGAGCTATAATCTAATAATACTAAGATGGAGAGTTTGTTTGAATCATTGTTGAGTTTAAAATCAATGATAACCTTGACCAGTGCTGTTTCTGTGCTGTGATTGGTTCTGAATCCTGATTGGTAGACATCATACAGATTGTTATCGGTGAGGTAACTGTGTAGTTTATTGCAGACAACTTTTTCTATGATTTTACCAACAAAGGGAAGGTTGGAGATGGGCCTGTAGTTGCTAACTATTGATGGATCAAGCTTGTTGTTTTTGAGTAATGGAGTGAAAATGGCATGCTTTAGACTGAAGAGATGCATCGATAATATAGAGTAGATCCTTAAATCATTTTGTAGGAATGGGGCGAGGGAACAGGTAGAGGACTTGAGGTGTTTGATAACGTCCTTGAGGTCACTAACCTTCACAGGTTTAAAATTGCACATTTTGGTCTTGGCATTTTTGTAAATTGAGGAGCATAGAAGGTCAGAATTACTGTTTTGTAATTGACCTATGGCTAAGCCACGCCCTCTCCACTTGCTCGGACAAACGATGAACATTCACTGACAGACGCTATTGCAGTTGTCACAGTAGGAGACATTTTACAGGAGGCTATTGATGATTTTTGGAGACAGAAAGATCACATATCATCTAGAAGTCACCAAACGGGTCTAACCTATGCATTGGAGGGATATATTAATCATTTTATTGTGGAGAAGGTTGATAAAAAGCTTCAGTTACAAGCCCAAATTTACAGGTCACAGTGCAAACATGATAAACCACGTCTCGTTGCAATCACAATCTCAGACCACAAGATAGAGGATCAGCATCAAAGTGCCACTGAAGTTAAGGTTTTTTAGCTCAGAATATGAGAAAAAAATAACGCCTTTTTACCATCTTTACCAAGAGTGTCTCTCTGGTAGTTTGGTGCTACAGTATTTACACTGAATCATTCAGCATAACGTTTGCCAACCTTTGTTATCTCGGCTATTACAGATAAGTTAACGAAGCTAAGCTCCAGGAGTTAACGTTAGTGTAACTAGAGCCCTTTAGACAACAGCTAACAATGATGTACGATCACCAAAGAATAAAAACTACAACAAAATAGGCCAATGAATTCCCAACAAACAACGTGACACAACGAACAACACAGCTAGGAGCTAACGTTAGGCTAACTTTAGCTAACGTTAGAGATGTTAAAGATAACTTTATATTTCTTTCCAGCAAAGTGACAATATGCTGCCTCAAATACGATGTTGGCTTACCTTAGAACAGATGTAGCTATGCGTGTTAATTTTATTCATGCTGAGTTGATGTTGTGGTCTACTGCACAATTACATCCAAAGAAGACACTTTTCTCAGTTTAGATGTGGCTTAGGAATGGGTAAAAAATACACTCCGTCGCCCAGCCTCTCGGGATACCTTGTGTTGGAGTCGCATGTACCCCATGAACACTGTTTGACCATTATTAAACTTAAAATCTCAAAAAACCTCATAAAACCGGACGAAAACTGACTTTCTCCCATTCATTTCAATGGATGTCCAGGCTGCCGATTACCGAGTGTATGGAACAGCTATACGAACTGTGATTGGCTCATCGAGTTTGAGGGCGGGACTTAGCCATAGGTCAATTGAAGAGTGTTGGATCTGATGGTGGTATTTTCTTCCTTGAAGTATGTTTCATGACCCTGCTTTAAGGAGAGAAAGTCAGCAGGGGTTGATCTGGTGGGATTAATTAGATCATCAACCTTAGAGAACAGTTAGTGGGTATTATTTTTGTTTTCATTGATCATTTTAAGATGTGCCGCTAACTTGACGTTTTAATTTCTTTATTGTAGGTGTTCAGTGTACATCTGTAGATTTCATAACGTACATACAGTTTCCTCTTTCGCCATTTTCTTTCAGCCTTTCTGCAGGATCTTTTTGGCATCCTCACTCTTTCCCCATTTCTCCAAGAAGCCTTAGGGCTTGTGTTGCCTAGTGGCGTTCGCCACTTCAGGGGTTGACTTCTTGGTTTTCGTGGGTTGGCTTTTGAAAAACTTTCGTGGGAGGGCTTGTTTGGTGGGGAGTTAGTAACAGGGCAGTTAAGAGAGATAGCTGGAGACAATCCACTGCCAATCACTTTAAGCTTAGGACGGGCAATGCTGTGAGTATTAGTTTTATTGTTTGAGATGTTAGACATTATATTTTATAGAATTTTGTTAAAGTATGTTTGTATAGTTAGTAGTTTTATTCATGTACATGTGAGATGCAGGTCTTTTGTATTATAGTGGAGAGTAAATGTTTTTGTATCTTCTTTTTTTTTTTTTTCAGTTTTCACCTAATGTTAAGGTGGATAGGTTGAGTAAACAACAGCAACCTTACTTCGACTCCATCTTCATTGACATGGTTTAGCTTGGTGTTGTGTCTAGAGTTATTACACGCTCGACAAGAACACTACAGGGCTGATAATTTTGACCCTGGTAGGTTTTGCGTTTTGTGGAATATTTTCAATTCTGTGTGCAACATAAAATAATTTCAAAATCCAAAGTAAAACTAGGCTGCTTGAAAGAGCTGCATTAAAAACTCTTTGCTTTGTTTAGCAGCAAATACATTGCTGTATTGAAATCAATGAAATTGTCATGGGAGGCTAATAATTTTGTCCTCATGTGTTTGTTTACAAAGCTGATACAGGAAATGAAACATAACTCTCCCAAAACCTTACCACACGTCACTGGTTGAGACATGCCCACAACAGATGTTCTGCCCTAACATGAGTCACCCTCAACTGTGAGCCAAGAGAGGATGCCAAGGTGGGAAAAGGGAAAGTTACAGCTTAGAGAATTTTCCAGGGAATTCATGATTTTCCAAAATCAGACCACGAGTGTCGTCAACATTTGACAGGCTGAATAAGTTTATGTGAGGAAACAACGGTGCAAAGACAGGGGACCAGAGCAAACCCTTTTTCTTCTACCCCGGCCCCTTTTGGAGCAGGATCAAGACTGTGAGGGGAATTACAGGATCACTTCTCTACAGTTTTCCTGTTCTGCTTTCTTCTGGGACTGAGTTTGGAGAGTGCTGCAGGAAAAGGACTCTTTTCACCACTGGTGGATTGTTTCCCTGAGGACTGCCATCTTGGGGTGGATAAGCATTCTTTCCAACTGTGGATTTTTGTTTGGGACAGAGTTGTTTTTACTCTCCAGCCACAGAGGGCTAGGATTATTTCTAAGGATTTTGTACAAGATTTTGACATTTGACTTTATCTTTAAGTTCTCTGATCCTACAAGTTTAGTGTAGTTTACATCCAAGGTTCCTATAGTTTATTCTAGCCAACAAATATAACAGACCCTTGGGATTTTTTTTTGTATAAATCTCTAAACTCATTTCCTAACACATTCACCAAGAGCAAAGGTTCATAGAGGAGAGCTGCTGTTAACTGATGCGTCTAATGTTGGTATTCAGCCCAAGGCTGCTGGATTGAGTGCTGCATTACTGGAAGTAGAGTAGACGTCAGGAAGGGGGCGGTCAGGGAGTAAGGCAAGTCCCCTCACCACCAGCTTAGAAAAAACACAATTTTCTCCATCATTATTACCAATAGGGACCATAGCTGATAGTCTTACCTGAGAGACAGAGAGCCTCAGTCACCAACGATCTCACCTGGATGATGTCATCGGCAGTTGAAACCACATCAGGTGGCCTGGTGGTCACCCAGGTGTTCCCGTCTAATCAACCCCAACCCCAGGAGGCTCAGCAGGCGGATCCGAGGACGCACAGGTTCATCCAGACATACCCGCTGGCTGTCGGAGTGAGTTATTTTATTGTAAAAAAATTTTTTTTTTTTGGTGAATATTTTTTTTTTTTTTTTTTTGACAACTGACATTCAGGAGTTTCCTCATAAAATTTGTTTGATTTTGGTTAGAATTTAGATGTTAGACGTTAAAAAAGTCTCAGAGACATTAAAAATAAAATGACGTTGATCACATGATGGATATGTTCATAACTACAGTCATATCAGCTGATTGGAGCAGGAAGTGTAATTTAAATTATCTGACGAAAAAGATCAAGATGCAGTGATTGAGCCAGGTGGACAAAACACATGCATGAAGGTGTCGCAGATCTGGCTGCAAGGGCAAAACATACTGTATGTGATGTGCACAAAGTGCAAGGTATTTCTTTGTGTTTCCAAGAAGGGCCTTATCACAGGCTCAGAGGGCCTCATCACAGGCTTAGAGGGCCTCATCACAGGCTCAGAGGGCCTCATCATTGGCTTAGAGCAGTGTTTCCCAACCATTTTTCCTTTGAGCCCCCCTACATATACCTAAGAAAAGTGAAGCCCCCCCAGGACCCAAGAGAGAAAAAAAAGTGACACACTGCTGTCAAAAATCAACATAGATTTTAATTGTTTCACTGATCAAACCCTAAAAAGACTGATGCATGCTTTTCTTACCAAAAGACCTCTGTATAAACTACTTAGTAACTATTTTTTCATGCTTTTAGTCAATATTTGCAAATATAATTTTGGCACCCTCAGAGCAGACAAAGCCTTGCGCCCCCCCTAAGATCTTAGGCGCCCCCCCGGGGGGTCCCGGACCCCAGGTTGGGAACCAATGGCTTAGAGGACCTCATCACAGGCTCTGAGGGCCTCATCACCGGCTCAGAGGGCCTCTTCACAGGCTTAGGGAATTGCTTTTTGAAGACTCATACCAATTGAGCACAACAAAGAAAAACAAAACAAAAGTAATGATGGACAGTAATGTGGATCTTAAACTCAATTTTATTTTGACTGTTTAGTATTTTTTTTTGGGAATAACTGATTGCCATCAAGGTTCAGTTTCACATGTATGCCGTTCCAGTGTCTACTGTAGTGGACACATCATATCTTTAAAAGAAAAACTTTTTCTTCCAAAAAAAAAACTCCTCTAATTACCGTACAAAGATTAGAAAACAAGTGATTGGACAACATTTTTTTTCCTGATAGGAGGATATTACACAATGGACATGTCTGATCAGATGTTTAACACTGTAGAAACTTCATTTGAACTGTCTCGTTCTCACAAGTCTAAACTAGGAAAAACTTTAAAACGTGAACATACAAGAAATAATTCTAGGGGGGATAATATTTTGTTCTGATTTTTATTTTTATTTTTTTTCTCAAAATTTTGAAATTATTAAACTTTTTTCTAGGTAGTGTGTCAGGCTTAGGAGAATAAATGAGACTATTTGTAGGATGAAAAATCTCCTGAAGTGACTCTCTTAACAGCAATACATTGTCTTTTAATCACACTCAGGTTTCAAGTTATGAAGTCACATGGTCAGTTCAACCCCAGACTTGGCTTGACTTTAATTTCCAGGCTCCTTGTCACTGATGCGTCCTTAAAATTTCATTTGATGGCGAACATCCTTAAATAAGGGTTTATGTTCTCATTCTATATGTGCTGCATTTCTCCTCGCCTCAATGACAACATGAGTAAAAAATGGCTCATCTTACCCCACTCTCCCCTACCTATCGTTCTGATGAGAACTAGATCTAGAAAGTTCTCTGCCAGCAGAGCTGTGTGAAAACAGAAGTCAATTTATCTGTGTGTCCTACTGATTCAGGAAAAAGAAACTGGAACATTCTTCCTTGTGTAACATTTCCCAGAATGCAAAGCGCCAACAGTCAGAGGTCAAAAAAAAAAAAAAAAAAAAAAACCTAACTGTTAAACATGAAAATCAGAATCTTTATACATTATTTAGTTTACATGATAGAGTAGCTAGTATAGAGTTTACATGATAGAGTATACAGTATTTAGTTTACATGATAGAGTAGACAGTATTTAGTTTACATGATAGAGTAGACAGTATTTAGTTTACATGATAGAGTATACAGTATTTAGTTTACATGATAGACAGTATTTAGTTTACATGATAGAGTAGACAGTATTTAGTTTACATGATAGAGTAGACAGTATTTAGTTTACATGATAGAGTAGACAGTATTTAGTTTACATGATAGAGCATACAGTATTTAGTTTACATGATAGAGTAGACAGTATTTAGTTTACATGATAGAGTAGACAGTATTTAGTTTACATGATAGAGCATACAGTATTTAGTTTACATGATAGAGTAGACAGTATTTAGTTTACATGATAGAGCATACAGTATTTAGTTTACATGATAGAGTAGACAGTATTTAGTTTACATGATAGAGTAGACATTATTTAGAGTACATGATAGATTATACAGTATTTATTTTACATGATAGAGTAGACAGTATTTAGTTTACATGATAGAGTAGACAGTATTTAGTTTACATGATACAGTATACAGTATTTAGTTTACATGATAGAGTAAACAGTGTATAGATTATAACTTACAGCATTTCTGTTTTCAGCTGTGCTATCAGGTACACATTTCAAAAACAGCATTAATTGTTTATTTGTTCTTCCTCTGTGGTGTCTGCAGATGGTTCAGATCATGATTGGCGTCTTGGTCCTCTTGTCCGGTATTGTCATGGCGGTACCGGGGATCAGTTTAGGAGTGTACAGCGGTTTCTTTGTGTGGGGTGCCGGCTTTGTGAGTATTCTTTATTTTTCTTGATTTATCATAAATTTAAATGATTGACTAAATAAATATAACCTGACTAAATATTTGTCTTTAAAATTGTTTAAATATTAAAAACATCAAAAAATACCAATTACTAAAAATATCATTATTTAAACATGTCATTCACTAGAAGGTCTCTTAAATTATAAACAACATCCTTTGAGAATGTGATAAATGAAGTAAACTGATTTTTTAAAATGTTGCAAATAAAAAAACATTTAATTAAATAGTTTTTAATTAAAAGACTAAAACAATAAATCATCTTTAATAAATTGCTCACAAATGACCCATGTTTTAACAAAATATGTTTAGGTTAAACTTTTTGTTTATCGACATTTAAAATAAAAAATGTTTAAAGATATTTTATAATTATTGAGACAGTAGGGAGATATTTCTTTTGAAAGATTAAACATTTTAATCAATTGCCATTTTTATTTCTTTAATTTTTTCAAGTCTTTTTTTTATATGTTCCATAGATTTAGGAGCAGTATTGATATTTGGCTTTTTCTAATGTTCAATAAAGTGTTTGAGAGTATTTATCTGAATAAACATCTAATTATCAAACTAAAATGAGGTTTGTTTATATTCTGACATATCTGACATTCATATATTTCAGAGGAATATTCTGTCTAAATAATCGTCTTTTCAACAGTCAAACTAATTCTGTGTTAAAGTTCATCGTTTATTCAGTGTTGTTTTGTGTCTCGTTCTCAGTACATCGCCTCCGGTGCGCTCACAGTGGCTGCTGGGAAATCTCTCAGTCGCTGTCTGGTGAGTGACTTCCTGTTGCCCAGAATCCTGTTACTTCCTGTGTGTGTTGCTGTCATGTGATTGTTAAAATCATGAGAATCAGTGTAGGTTTTCCAGCATGATTCATTTCATGTCATCTATATGAACACACTTTTCTTCATTTATTTCTGGCCTGTATTTGGCATGTCTCTCTATTTCTTAATCAGATATTTTCATCCTGTCCTGTGCTGTCTGACCTTCATTTAGCCGTCTGTGACCTCTAATATAGATATTATTGTTGTACCTGTCTGGCTCTGTCTTTCCTCTCATGTGTCTCTTCTCTCCCAGGTCAACACTGCTTTGGGTTTCAACGTGGTTTCCTCTGTAGCAGCAGTTTCCGCCATTGTCCTGTACTGTCTTGATGTCATATTAGGAGGTGCTCTCTATCCACGTTGGGAACTCATGGTAATTTCTATAAATGATATTTATTACATCTGCAGGATAATCAGAGCTGAAATACTTAAAAGTTGTGAAAAAGTTAAACACAGCTATCAGCTCTGCATGGTTCCTCTAAATTTCACACACACTTCTGACCAAAGTTATGAATAACATAAAACAACAACACAAAGATAACTGGAGGAGGAATAACAACAATGAAACAACAGAGGAGTCAGACAGAGAGCAGGGAAGAGGACCAGAGGAGGACAAGAAGATCCAGAATTATCATCAAGATCAACAGCTGCTGCAACCATATCAACATTTATACCATCTTCATCTTCAACAGCATAATCATCACTACATTTAACTTTATCATCATCATCATCATCCTCATCATTTTAATCAGTCTCATTTAGGTGTTCAGCAGAGCTTTGTTGTCAGCCTCTTGATTATCTAAACAGATTCTGCAGGTCAAACTGGTTTTGTTAAATCTTTCCTAGACCTACATCAGGTAATGAGGTGGATTACAGGTGAATCAGGTTCAGCATCTCCAAGTCTGAGGTCTGGAGCATTAGGTCTGTGGTCAGGAGCATTTGGTCTGAGATAATTACTTCTGGGTCTGTGGTCTGGAGCATTAGGTCTGTGGTCAGGAGCTTTAGGTCTTTGATCACAAGCTTTATGTCTGTTGTCATGATTTTAGGTCGGTTTAGATCAGGCAGGCACAGCTGGCCTTGGATAGGGAACAGCGCCAAAGATGTGGTCCAAGGCATCAAAAAAGGAGAGGAAGTAGCTGGTGATTTCTGAAGTAGTAACGACGGAGGAAGAAGGCTACAGGATCCGAGCTCTGAGCCAATGCCACCAGGGAAGATGGACAACCTGGGAGGCAGGAGTAGAAAGGGCCTTGACGTGAGTGGATCTGTGGAGGATGCCTCAGGCAAGGCTGAGCTTCCTGATCCGTGCCACCTATGACACGCTCCCCAGCCCACAGAACTTGTCCCTTTGGTACAATGCAGAAGAGGGCTGCCATCTCTGCAATTCCTGAAACTCAAGCCTGTAGCACATCTTGTCCGGCTGCAAGGCAGCGCTGACGCAGGGCTGGTACCGGTGGCGTTATGACCGGGTCCTGCGCAAGCTAGCAGAATCCCTGGAAGCACGCAGGCTGGATGTAAACAAGACCAGCCCAGCTCAGCCACCGCGACAGATCCAGTTTGTGAAGCAAGGAAGCAAGATCCACAGCGGCAGACACCCAAGCCACCCTTACTCTCACCTGGAGTTGACTGGAACATGGCAGTGGACCTTGACCGCCAGCTGAAGTTCCCCCCAGAGATCACTATAACCTCCTTAAGGCCAGACATCATTCTCTGGTCCATCCCCCTGAGGATGGTCATCATGGCAGAGCTAACTTTCCCTTGGGAAAATGGAATAGAGTCTGCCCACGAGCTGAAGAGGGGAAAGTACACAGAGCTGGCAAATCTGTGTACCCAAGCTGGGTGGAAAGCACACACTTACCCAGTGGAAGTTGGCTGCCATGGCTACACTGGAGGATCCACTCAGCGCTTACTCGAGTCTGTGGGGATCACAGGCTCCACTCTCAAGAAGGCCCTTAAAGACCTGGCCGAGGAGGCAGAACAGCTGCTCCACCGCCTGGAAGTGTTCTGGGATGAAAGGAGCGAAACACCAATGAAGGGCGGCTCCCAGCTGATGACCCTGCAGCCTTCCCAATGGCACTGTCGTAGGTGCATCAGGCTGGAAAGCCCTGCAGGTGAACCCACCTGTGCTTGCTCTTAAGGTCCTGACTTAAAGACTGAGGTCATGGTTACAAGTCAACGACATGACACTCAGGAGGGTTTTTGGTACAGACTCTGAGATAGTGGAGATCAGAGATCTGCTCCTGTACATGTTAAGTGGTCAGCTGAGGTGGTTCTGGTGTCTCATCAGGATCCTCCTGGTGTCCACTCTCATGAGGTCTTTAGGGTACATCAAACAGGGAGGAGACCTCAGGGTAGACACAGAACAAAAACCTGAATTACCTTTTTGGCCTTGTTTTGGTCAACTTGATGAAAATGAAACTAACTTTTAGTCAGTTTTAGTCATCAAATGTCTATTTTTGGATCATTCCAGTCTCATGGGAATAAAGGCTGTTGTTGAACATTCTTAGTCATAGTTGTAGTTGATGAAATGAGCACTGGTACTATCCCCTGCCTCTGCACAGACCGACTACCACTCTGTAACAGTGCTGGTCTAATGTCAGAGCTCTCTGTGCGACAGAAACGTTTATGACACAAGACCAAAACTGGAGATTCATGTGGCCATACTGGGGTCTGACAGTTGTGCACAGCCTGAGTTCTCACACTGATGAGTGAAATCAGGACGGACCAGGCACACATCCATGATTCCATCTTTTTCTGTACCTCCTCATGTAAAAGTTTGACTTTTTAACCCTTCTTATACACAAATAAATGCTGGACTTTTAAAAGATAAAATAATGGAGATGTTTGAAACATTGAACCTACAATAAAAACAGTCTTTAATGTATTAATTGGTGCTAGTAAAGCATGCTGTTCCTATTGGCCACTGCAAAACTTTGATTGTGATCATTGTCTGTTATCTGGAGACCCATCATTATCAGAAGATTTTCTTGAACTTTATGTAGGAAAATTCTTTCTTTTTGATGTTAAGTGTGAATTATTATTTTTTCTGTTGATGGTGAGAAGAGAGAGAGAGAGAGGGAATGGGAAGACAGTGCTATGCGGCGATGTCAGTCGTCAGTTTGATTTTTGCTTTAAAACAATTTAAAATCAGATCAAATGGTGTAGAGATCCGACTGTGGATGAGATTAGGGAGGGCTCACTGCCCCGTCATCAGCTCTAGACGTGCCCTCAAACAGGTAGCTCAGTTGTGGTGGACAGCAAATCCCAGCAAAATCGAAAAGCCCAGCAACAGATCTCTGATGGGTTAGAACAGAGGGCATGGTCTAGACCTGTCCCCGTTGGAAAGGCTCTGATAGGTCTGCTTTACAAATGAAAACCGACTGAGTAATTTAATTGATGTGTCCGTCTGTCCGTTACAGGTTCTGATTTCAGGTTTTTCAGGGGTCCTGTTTGTGTTCCATATCTTGGAGTTTGCTGTTTCCCTCACCGTCTCTATCTTTGCCTGTAGAGCTACCTGTAACTGCTGTGACAACCAGGTGAGTTCACACTGACAGGTACCTGGTAGGTCTACCTGTCACTGTGAGTATTTATTCATGAAAACACTGAAAATGAAACCTGTGAGCAAACAGGAAACAAACTGATGGTTGTTCTGTGTGTGGTTGTTTGATGTTTGTTGATGTTGTGTGTCGTTGTGTAGCAACATCCGTACGTCTACTACACGCCTGCCCAGGCTCCACCACATACTGGACCTGCCACCATGGCTGTACCACCACAACAGGTACCCCCCCTAAATACTATAAAAGTGGACCAGAATGGTCCATTTTTTTTCCACATTTTCTTCTCTTTGTTTTTGTGGTTTTACAGATTCCCAGCTTTCCAAAACCTGCAGCGGACCAGGACCAGATTCTCCATGGGCTCAATGAACCTCCGGCCTACACAGGCTGAAGAAAAGACCTGCTTTAAAGTAAAACCACATGATAACAACATGCAATGAACACAGCCATAGAGAGTTACCATCCTGTCATTCATTTAAACATAATGTTAAGAAATGGTTGACTGAGAACCAACAATGTCAACACTGATGCTGTGGCTAACCATGCTAACATCAACTGTACCATTGCTATTGTGACGTAATTATAGTTTTTGTGAATCATGCTCTAAATGTTCATATTATCATTATTAGTTACTTTACTGCTGCATGCTATGTTTTATTCTATGATGCCCCATAACAATGGCAAAGGGACTGCAGATGAAAACTAGCCTCTAGGCCAGGGGTGTCAAACTCAAGGCCTGGGGGCCAAATCCGGCCGTGGAATGATTATATCCAGCCCACAAGATCATATCATATTTGTATTCTAATTGGCCCACCAGTATGACGTCTGCAGATTTCCTCCAGCATAAGTTGTTAAGCCATAAAAATCTGAAAAAGTAAAGTGTCAGAAAGATTTCATATAAAGTCAAGAATGTAGGGAAAGGAATTAATTTTTTTTTTTTTTTCACATTTTTAAGTTTTCATCTCAAGATAACGACTCAAACTTATGATTTTGAATTTGAATTTCATGCTTTGGCCTTTTCAACTCACAATTTGGACTTTATATATCACATTTTTGTTTTACACTCACAATTTTAAATATCAAGTCATATTTGACCTTTTCAACTCCTTACTTTGGCATTTTAAATCAGAATCAGAAAGACTTTATTGTCATTGTTGTTGGTACAATGAAATTTTGTTTGGAACTCACAGTCCAGCAGCAGTAAAATTAGGATAAAATAGAATAAAAATAGAATAAATACAATAAAATACAATAACAGTAGCAATAACTACAGTAAAAGAGAGAGTCGCAATCAAAAAAAGAGAGAATGAATCATATTGCACTGTGAAAAGCTTCCCTGAGTGGAATGTGGACATTGTGACTTTTGTAAACACTGAATAAAGTGTACATAGTGCAAGTTTCAAGTAGTGGAGTAGAGGTTCACTGCTGGCAAGTGCAGGTATTAAACAGTTGCATTTGACATTGGTGGTTACAGTCTCATTTACATAGTGCATCTGACATACTGGCATTCAGGGCTGGCATTTTAATCATGTATTTTGACTTTTAAACTCATAAATCCAATTTTTTCTCATATTTTGACATTTTAATTTAATTCATTTAACTTTCTGTATCATATTTGGACCGTTTACACTCCCAGTATTTAAACTAAAGTCAGATTTTTTTTACTTTTGAAGTAATAATTTTTAATTCCATCTGATATTTTGACATTTTTAACTCCTAATTTTTGGCTTTTTAATCCCATGTTTTGACCTATCAGATTCACAATTTAAAATTTTAAATATATTTTGACTTTTAAACTTATGCTTACAAAGTTGATCTCATATTTTTACCTTTCAGACTTGTGATTTCAACTTTCTCCTTATATATTTGCTCTTTAACAACCTTATTTTTCTGTTTTTAATATCCTGTTCTGATCGTTTGAACTAATAAGTTGGAATTTTTATCTCAGATTTGAGCCATTAAATCTATCATTTGTACTTTCTTGAATTTCCAAATGATTTATCATCAGTACTGTGTTTTTTTTCATATTTTATTGCTGGTGAAAATGAGGTTGACAGTTATGATTAAATGTTGACCCTGTTAGGCTCTCAGGTTAGACCTAAATCCAGAATCCGGCTGCTGTTGTGATTGAGTTCGACCCCCCTGCTCTACGGCTAACTTGGGTACATTTACATTTGTTTGAATGTTGATGTACACTGTCCCTGTTCAAATAATTAAATAAAAAATAAATAAAAAAACTAGAGCTCTGCACAGAAATGGATTGAGAGATGTTACAGACCAAGAAAAACTCAACTTCTACACACACCTTCAAGCCAGACTGAAGTCTGCTAAGGACAACCTGGAGAAGGATTATGAAGACTGGAAGCGTGACCTTTGGTCAGATGAGACTAAACTAGAGCTCTTTGGCCACAGAGACGTTGGTGATGTTTGGAGAAAGAAGGGAGAGGCGTATCACCCAGAGAACAGCGTCCCCACAGTGAAACATGGTGGTGGGAGGGTTATGCTGTGGGGATGCTTCAGTGAGTCTGGAACTGGAAACCTTGTCAAGGTGGAAGGATCCATGAAGACCAAGGTCCATGCCAGAAGACCATCAGATCTGGAGGAGCTGGAGAGACTGGTCAAAGAAGAATGGGCTGGGATTCCTCAGGAGACTGTCAGAGACTAAAACTACAACAAACGACTGCAGGATGTTACCCAGCAAAAAGGAGACGCTGCAGGCTGCTGGTCCCCTGACAGCAAGACGACATCGAATTAATGTTGATATTTCATCTGAACTGCCAGAATGGTTGATATCAATTTCTCAATGATAAATAAACATTGAATCATCATTGCAATGTCGATGGTACCTGATGTTGATGACTATGACATTGGAACAACATTGATTTATGATTGGCTATTGTGGTTGATTAAGCATCTATTTCTGGTTGACGGGGTGATGACACCAATGTTGATAAATAATTGAAAAATGATTGACGGCCAAACTGCATGTTATTGAAAAGCCATCGATTTAGAGTTGACCGGGAAACTGCATGTTGCCCGGGAAATATGATTAAAAATTAGATGATGTATGGTTGACTGGGAGATCGTCGTGTGGCTGACTCATCCATTTGTCTCTTATCCTGAAGCCAAGCACCCAGGTAAGCACACAATCTGTTACCTATTGTTCAAAAATCTGGTATTCTTGCTTGATAATATGCACAGGCCAAGGCTGGTAACACATCCGTGAACCATTTATTCTTTGGACATTGCGTTTCAAAATAAAATCTAAATACCAACCAAAAAAATCAGTGTAGTTTGTGGAGGGTCTGTGCCGGTTAGCTAACCCTGCTCCTGTAGCCTATTGCAAATGAGCAGCGCTAACTCTCGGGTGCACACACATCAAATAATGATGAACAGATAAAAACTGTTCTGAAAAGCAGGCGGCGCTACCTTGAGAAAAAGAAAAATCTCCGTTACTCACCGCTCATCTGTTTTTGGAAAGTAAAAATCTCCTTTTGCCCAGCATTGTACGGTCTTGTCTAGACGTTCCAGCTAACCACTCTACGTTCTGCCTTTTTAAGAGTGCAGCAGCAAAAACCGCTGGCACAGCTAGCGTGATTACAAGTATTTCTACAGTTAATGTCCACCGGCCCGTATTTGGGCTGTTGACGACATAATTTGCATAACACCATCTTTACAGAGAAGCAGTGGCAGCAGTAGCATATCACAAGTGTGATACACCGTTTGTAAGCCAAGAATCTCATGTTTTCAGCCATATGAACCAATCTCAGATACACCATGACAGCAAACACAGTCCGTCATTTTGTCAGACCTGCAGCAAAAAAGACAGAGTAAAATAAACGGCATTACTCACATTTGAAGTCCTGTCCTGTTCCACTGCATCAGAATATTCTCACAAAAATAGTCTCAAATCTTCCTAAGATATCCATAAATCCACTGACACTCAGCATTTTGTCCAAAACTCAGAAGAAAGGGCCATAAATTATGACAAAGTATAGTGGCATTTACAAAAAGACATTCACTCAGTGTAAATTTCCTCCTCCTTTTTCGTTATATCTGCATATTCCTCTCCCCGATTGTTTACATCTCTCCTCAAAATGGCCGCTGGGGTCTGACCATTCGATTGACAGCTCATTCAAGCCAGTCGGACTTTGTATATCCAAACCACAGGCTCTAATGTCCAACCAGTGACTGCAGTTCAGAAAAGACCAACCCGGGCTCCCGCCCTCCAAACTTTCAGCCAATGTGAAGCAGCTTCTTTTCGACTGACTAGTCGTTTAGCCAATAGACTTACCTTTCCAATGATGTACCACATGTGGGGGTTTGGATTAGATTACATGAAATAATAGCGTCATGTACATCCCACTGTGTTTTGTGGCCAAAAAGGACAATGACTGGCACAATACACATGGACTGTAGATTGCATGCAGATGTAAAATCAGTTGTAAATACTGTAATGTTAATAGTTTGTTGTGTTTTCTGTGACATTCTATATATATATATTTTTTTTTAACCACCAAAAGACTTGTATTGACTGCTTATTTTATACAATTTTAGCAGCAAAAAGAGAAAATGCACAAAATGTCCCTTTTTTCTTTGCTGATTCTTTGACAGTGGTACTGATAGTGAATCAGTTTTACCAATTTGTGTGTCCATGGTGCCAAATGTGCCAATTTGGAGTCTCCAAATGGCACACTTGGGAATGCCTGGGCATTCTCTTAGGAAAACAGCTGTAAAATACTCATATTGATGTTTTTTGATGAAGTTTTGTAAGTACTTCGCTCTCATCTTGTATTTAAGCCATTACACACAAGTCTCTTTTAGCTGTTTATGATGAAAAAAGCCAGACAGGGATTGAAATATTTGTCCTCTCATGTTCAAACTACAACAAATCAGTTGTAGTAGCACCTACAGTGATTCTAAATTCTTCTGGAAAAATTTTAGAATCTTATCTTTCAAAAGTGACCAACCCCATGCATGTACACCAAGGAGTTCAAGAACAGTTATCATTTCATTTTGGGTATGTCCTGGACAGGCGTTTTCCCAAATTTGAGTGGACTTGAAGGGGTTAAGGAAATCTTTTTATTATTATAATATTACCTGACTGTGAAATCATACCCCCTTCACGCCTGAATTTATTTACTAACATATAAAAAAAATCAGTGTGTTTTTCTTCAAACTGATGCTAAAATAAATGGGGATTGTTAATTTGTCTCTAGCACACAAAATTAATATTAATTTAGGTATGATGCAGATTAGCAACAACAGGAGAGCAAGACAGCAAGATTAAATAACAAAATGTATTTATTCAAATAAACAAACGCAACTGAAAAAAAGAAGGATAGGTGTGTACATATGTTTTGTAGCGCCACTTACCTTATTTTTGACAGTTTTTCCAAATTTCCAGCCTCTGTAGGTCTCACTCTGACTGGTCCCAGTAGAAACCAGTGTTTGCAAAAGGTTCCGAGGTACATGGTACATGGTACATAACGCACCAACCGGCATTGGGGAATACATTCGGCTGCAGTTTGGCTAACAAATTTGTCGTAATGATCTAAAATTTGTAAATCTTGTACTGCTCTGAGTCGAACACTGATATTTCTTATTTTACTTGTTGTGATCTGTTTTTGATATATTTTGAATGGCAATTTTTTTGAAGTTGAAATATTACCAATTACCAATTAAAGCTTTTTGTTGGAGGAGTGCCTTACGCCAAACTACTTTTACATGCAGTGCTTAACAAATTTATCAGACCACCCTAGCCCTAACCAAAGTAAGGTCTATGCCACAGCTGCACTAAATTAACAGCATTGGTAATTACCAGAATCATTTTTGATGTTTCTGCAATGGTTAATACACCAATATGTAGAAGCTCTTTAACCCAAATGATATTTTTAATGCTAAAATATAATTATTATTGTTATCCATGAATTTTCAAATTTACTGATTCACAAAAAACTGAAAAAATAGTAAAGCACATTAATATTTCTTGATTAATATGTCAAATTATAGTTATTTACTTGCATATCGGGGTACATAACTTTTCCCGGACAACAATGCTACAGTACCTCTGGTTAACGTAAAAGCACACTCCTCTTCCTCGGCTCTTCCCCGTAATCTCCGGGGACCGGTCCAGCCGAAATGGGCTACTGAACCCACTTATTGACAGGTCCTCGTCCCGGTCCGTTTCACTGAGCCAAGTTTCAGTGAACGCTAAAAGGCAGGTTTCCTTGATTTCGTGCTTGAGTTTAGCCCACGTCTCCAGCTCGTCCACCTTGTGCCTGATGGACTGGACGTTGGAGAGCAGGACCGTAGGCAGCGGAGGAAGACGGCGGCGGTTGTCTAGGCTCAGGCGCTTCAATCTCCGACGTATACCTCCCCTCCGTCCTCTTCTGCCTCGGGTGTTCCGGAGAGATGACGCCTTTTCCGGGCTGTATGGACTGAACAGTTTGGCTGGTATTCCCACCGGGACGTCTCCATTGGCCGAGGTCCGCAGAGAAAATAATAGCTCTCGGCTGAGAGTGATTCGGCTCCCAGGGCCGCTATGGTGTCCAGCCGCTCCATGACGAAGAAGCACCCATGGCAGCGTCACGAGGCATAAAAGTGCAAATAACTGTACAAATGAGCCAAAAGTCCACATACTGAGACATACACAAAGCTCCACACACACACAGGACGGCTTAAAAACGTTTTAAAACCAGTTAAAAAAACGTTAAAAAACAGGTAAAAAGACAAGCCAGGTAGAGCTGCTTCGGGTCCCACGCTGTGAAGCACCCCGCACTGCACATACGCAAAAATTAGTTCAAACAAGGGTGGAAAAATGTATTCTTAACATTCTCAGTAACATATTGTTATGGCACATGTCAGACACACACAAATACCACTATCTAACATTATTTTTGAAAACGAAACACCACTCTCGCTCGCTCTCCCTTTACTCTCTTCCTTCACTCTCCTTTCTCACTCGTCTTCTGCCAAAGCTGCCGTTTTTGCAGTGCTGTTCAACATTACTGTAAAATATATACCACACATCATATAAAAGCACAGATTCTCAGCTCTCTGTCAGCGTTGGAAGGTTTTAGATTGAGCAAACTTTTGAGGAGTTACAGTGTTGAGAATCTGTGTAGCAGTCTTGCGAAACTGCTGGTGTTTTGTTATGAATGCCCTCATCATATAGTTGTGAGTACCTTAATGAGCGAGATATGTGCGCATGCCCACAATTCTCAGTTTTCCAACGCCATTGGAATTTTTCTGATTGGACAAACTTTGACGGAGTTATGGTAAAAATACTCCGGACATATAAAACAGCGCCAGTGCCGGGTCAGTAGGTAAAGGGTTAACAGAGCTGATACAGGAAATGAAACATAACTCTCCACAAACCTCACCACACGTCACTGGATGGGACACGCCCACAGCAGATGTTCTGCCCTAACATGAGTCACGCTCAACTGTGAGCCAAGGGTGGATGCTGGAGTGGAAAAAGGGGAGGTTACAGCTTAGAGACTTTTCCAGGGAATACATAATTCTCAAAAAAACAACCACGAGTGTTGTCAACATTTCAGAGGACCAGAGCAAACCCTTTTTCTTCTACCCCAGCCTCTTTTGGAGCAGGATCAAGACTACGAGGGGAAGTGCAGCATCACTTCTCTATGGTTTTCCTGTTCTGCTTTTTTTTGGGACTGAGTTTGGAGAGTGCTGCAGGAAAAGGACTCTTTTCACCACTGGTGGATTATTTCCCTGAGGACTGTCATCTTGGGGTGGATAAGCATTCTTTCCAACTGTGGATTTTTGTGTGGGACAGAGTTGTTTTTACTCTCCAGCCACAGAGGGCTAGGATTATTTCTAAGGATTGTGTTCAAGATTGTGGGACTATCTGAAGCCTTGTGCTCAGCCTGGACATTTGACTTTATCTTTAAGTTCCCTGATCCTACAAGTTTAGTGTAATTTACATCCAAGGTTCCTATGGGTTGTTCTAGCCAACAAATATAACAGACCCTTGGGATTTTTTGAATAAATCTCTAAACTCATTTCCTAACACATTCACCAAGAGCAAAGGTTCATAGAGGAGAGCTGCTGTTAACTGATGTGTCTAATGTTGGTATTCAGCCCAAGGCTGCTGGATTGAGTGCTGCATTACTGAAAGTAGAGTAGACATCAGTGATACAGATAGGGACCATAGCTGAGAGACAGAGAGCCTCAGTCACCAACCATCTCACCTGGACGATGTCATCAGCAGTTACAACCACATCAGGTGGCCTGGTGGTGGTCACCCAGGTGTTACCGTCTAATCAACCCCAACCCCAGGACGTTCAGCAGGCGGGTCCAAGGACACACAGGTTCATCCAGGCATACCCACTGGCTGTCGGGGTGAGTTATTTTAGTGTTAAAACTGTTTATTTGTGAAAACTAACATTCAGGTGTTTCCTTATACTGTGTTTATTTCAGTTTGAATTTTTCTGTTAGACGTTAAAAACCCTCTAAAGTGAAATCCAAAGTTTTTCTCTGAACACTCTAGATTTGTTGGAATCTGGTTGCTGTAAACATGTGAAAACACTGAGATCTCCATGTGACTGAATTCTGGATTTAGACTGTAACAATGTTTTTCACCTCTTTCCTGGGCTTAATGTGGGCGGGGCCAATATGTGGACTCATGATGTCACAAGCCCACAGTGGGGAATGACTCCGCCCTTCTAATGCTACAATTTAAAAACACAGAGCAGTTCATCTCAGTCCAGTCTGTTGTTAGCTGATGTCTCTGCCTTTATTGAAAGTTAACAGTCAGTTAAATGCTGATTTTTTGTTCATTGTGAGGTAAATTTACCAAATCTATCAGCCACAGTGGTCTATGGATCACTGAAAGCATCAGAGCAGAGATTTGAGACAGAAAACAGACGTAGTCTCTTCTCTGGCACAGAGTCAGGCAGCATCTCTGATCATGAGGTCAATGTAAGGTGAATTGGGGTGGGGTGGGGGGGGGGGGGGTAATAACTTGAGAGCTCTTCTCCAATCAGATTGTTGCATTTTTTTTTTTTTTTTTTTTTTTTTTAATTTGAGAGGATCGTATTTCTCCTGAGTGGGCGTGGCTTCAGCTCATTCAACAGACACGCCCACACCATCCTGGAGCAGATTTTCCTCCCTCATTTTCATGATTTTGAAGTTTGATTTTATAAACTTAGAGATGTTTTATTTGACTGAAATTTGACCTGGGGGTTCATAACAGTGAGCTGTCAAACAAGAAACTTAAATACAGATTTATTTTCAGATTTATTTTTTTACGTGACAGAGTCTATAGATTATAACTTACAACATTTCTGTTTTCAGCTGTGCTATCAGGTACACATTTCAAAAACAGCATTAATTGTTGATTTCTTCTTCTTCTGTGGTGTCTGCAGACAGTTCAGATCATGATCGGCGTCTTGGTCCTCTTGACCGGTATCGTCACGCTGTTTTCCGGGCTTAATTTTGGAATAGTCAGCGGTTTCTTTGTTTGGGGTGCCGGCTTTGTGAGTATTGATTGTTTTTTCTTAATGATAAAGCCATAATATTTGTTTAAATAAATCAATATAATATTACTAACTGTTTGTCTTGTAAAGTGGTTTCTATATAAAAAAACATCACAAAATATTGTTTAAAATATCACTCATTAAATATTTCATTCACTAAAAGTTCTATTAAATTACAAACAACATCCTTTGAGAATGTGATAATAAAGAAAACTGATATTTTAAAATGTTGCAACTAAAAAACATTTAATTAAATAGTTTTTAATTAAGAGAATAAAACAATAAATCATCTTTAATAAAATGTTCACAAATGAGCCATGATTTAACAAAATATGTTTAGGTTAAACTTTTTGTTTATCAACATTTAAATTAAAAAATGTTAATTAAATAATAATTAAATTGTAAAAAATACTAAAATGATGAATTATCAGTGATTAAAAAATGCCACAAATTACAAATGTACCAACACCCCCCACCCCCCAAAATTAAGGTAAGCTTTTTGATGCTAAATATTTAAAATAAAAAATGTTAAATTTTATGTTATATTATTTTTAATGAGCAGGAGATATTTCTTTTTAAAGAATTAAACAGTTCAATCAATTGCCATTTTATGTCTTTTTTGTTGTTGTTGTTTGTTTTTTGCTTTTTTTAATGTTCCATAAATTTAGGAGCAGTAAATAATTCAGGTATTGAGTTCAGCTTTTTCAAATGTTCAGTAAAGTGTTTGAGAGTATTTATCTGAATAAATATCTCTGTATCAGACTTAAACGATCTTTGTTTATATTCTGACATATCTGACATTCATATATTTCAGAGGAATATTCTGTCTAAATAATCGTCTTTTCGACAATCAAACTAATTCTGTGTTAAAGTTCATCGTTTATTCAATGTTGTTTTGTGTCTCGTTCTCAGTACATCACCTCCGGTGCGCTCACAGTGGCTGCTGGGAAATCTCTCAGTCGCTGTCTGGTGAGTGACTTCCTGTTGTCCAGAATCCTGTTACTTCCTGTGTGTGTTGCTGTCATGTGATTGTTAAAATCATGAGAATCAGTGTAGGTTTCCCAGCTTCATTTCATGTCATCTATATGAACACACTTCTTTCATTGATTTCTGGCCTGTATCTGGCATGTCTCTCTGTCTATTTCTTAATCAGATATTCTCATCCTGTCCTGTGCTGTCTGACCTTCATTTAGCCGTCTGTGACCTCTAATATAGATATTATTGTTGTACCTGTCTGGCTCTGTCTTTCCTCTCATGTGTCTCTTCTCTCCCAGGTCAACACTGCTTTGGGTTTCAACGTGGTTTCCTCGGTAGCAGCATTCGCCGCCATCATCCTGTACAGTTTTGATGCTGCAGAAGTGATGTCTCCCTGCTTTAGTTACGACTGCATGGTAATGTCTTCAGATGATATTTATGTATTACATCCTCAAGATAATCACAGCTAAAAAAACCTAAAATCATCATCATCTTAATCAGTCTCATGTAGGTTTTCAGCAGAGCTTTGTTGTCAGCCTCTTGATTATCTAAACATAAAAAACTGGTTTTGTTAAATCTTTCCTAGACCTCCATCAGGTAATGAGGTGGATTACAGGTGAATCAGGTTCAGCATCTCCAAGTCTGAGGTCCTGGTTTTCTGCTGTCTGTAGTGGATTAGTCCCCCTGGTGAGGAGTGAGTCAGAACCTCATGTGAAGGAGGTAAAGTATCTGGATGTTAGGGTTAAGTTTGTTCACTGAAAGGCTAAAATAAAACATGAGATTATCAGGAGGATTGGTTTAGCATCAGCAGTGACATGTCTCACTGATGATCAGGAAATTTAAGTCTATGGTGAGAACTGTTACATCTATGGTCAAGATCTCTGGGTGTTTTGTCAGGATATCTGAGTCTTTAGTCAGGAGCTTTAGGTTTTAGATCAAAATCCCAGGGACTATGGTCGAGATCTCAGCCTGTGGTTATCAGCATTAGGTTGATGGTCATGATTTTTAGGTCTATGGTGAGAAGCACTTGGTCGATGTTCACTATCTCTGGGTCTGTAGTGAGGAGCATTATTTCTATGGACATGATCACTGGGTTGTAGTCAGGAGGATTAGGTCTGTGGTAATAATCTCTGGGTCTGTGGTCAGGACTATTAGGTCTGTGGTAGTTTTATTTCCCTGTTAAAATAAAGGATAAAAAAAGAAAAAAACAATTCTGGGTCTGTGGTTAGGAGCTTAGGGTACCGCCTCATGTAAAAATTTGGCCTTTGACGCATCATTATTCACAAATAGATGCTGGATTTTTAAAAAATAATTCTGTTGTTGAACACTCTTAGCCGTAGTCTTAGTCAACAAAATTAACTGGTATTATCCCCTGCCTCTGCACAGACTGACTACCACTCTGTAACAGTGCTGGTCTAATGTCAGAGTTCGCTGTGCGACTGAAACGTTTATGAGACCAAAACTGGAGATTCATGTGGCCATACTGGAGTCTGACAGTTGTGCACAGCCTGAGTTCTCACACTGATGAGTGAAATCAGGACGGACCAGGACTTTCCCTGTACCTCCTCATGTAAAAGTTTGGCCTTTTCCCCTTCTTATACAAAAATAAATGCTGGGCTTTTTAAAAAGAAAATACTGCAGATGTTTGAAACGCTGAGCCCACAATAAAAACAGTCAGGACTATTAGGTCTGTCTTAATTATGTCTGGGTTTGTGGTCAGCAGTGTTAGGTCTGCTTTACAAATGAAATCTGACTGATTAATTTGATTGATGTGTCTGTCTTTCCGTTACAGATTATGAGTTCGAGTTTTTCAGGGGTCCTGTTGGTGTTCCATGTCTTGGAGTTTGCCGTTTCCCTGACCGTCTCTATCTTTGCCTGTAGAGCTACCTGTAACTGCTGTGACAACCAGGTGAGTTCATACTGACAGGTACCTGGTAGGTCTACCTGTAGCTGTGAATATTTATTCATAAAAACACTGAAAATGAAACCTGATGGTTGTTCTGTGTGTGGTTGTTCGATGTTTGTTGATGTTGTGTGTCGTTGTGTAGCAACATCCGTACGTCTACTACATGCCTGCCCAGGCTCCACCACATACTGGACCTGCCACCATGGCTGGACCACCACAACAGGTAGCCCCCCCCCCCCATTATTATAGGAATGGACCAAAATGGTCACATGATCAGTCTCTGTGGTTCTGACTGTAGTTAAATCATCACTAACATATTCTTCTATTTGTATTTGTGGTTTTACAGATTCCCAGCTTCCCAAAACCCACAGAGAACCAGGACCAGGTCCTCTCTGGACTCTATGAACCTCCGGCCTACATGGGCTGAAGAAAAGACCTGCTTTAAAATAAAATCACATGATGACAACGTGCAATGAACACAGCCATAGAGAGTCACCATCCTGTCATTCATTTAAACATAATGTTAAGAAATGGTTGACTGAGAACCAACAATTTCAACACTGATGCTGTGGCTAACCATGCTAACATTAACTGTACCATTGCTATTGTGACGTAATTATAGTTTTTGTGAATCATGCTGTAAATGTTCATATTATCATTATTACTTGTTTTACTGCTGTATATTGTATTTTATTCTACGATGCCTTATAACATCTGGCAAAGGGACTGCAGATGAAAATTAGCCTCGAGGCTGACTTGGGTGAATATAGACTTGTTTGAATGTTAATTAATGTACACAGTCCTTTTTCAAATAATTAAAAAAATAAACAATAACACTAGAGCAATGGATTGAGAGGTGACAAACCAAGACAAACTCAACTTCTGCAGAAGAGACCCCTCCAAGCTAGACTAAACTCTGCTAAGGACAACCTGGAGAAGGATTATGAAGACTGGAAGCGTGACCTTTGGTCAGATGAGCCTAAACTAGAGCTCTTTGGCCACAGAGACGGTGGTGATGTTTGGAGAAAGAAGGGAGAGGCGTATCACCCAGAGAACAGCGTCCCCACAGTGAAACATGGTGGTGGGAGGGTTATGCTGTGGGGACGCTTTCTTTTGGGACTGAGTTTGGAGAGTGCTGCAGGAAAAGGACTCTTATCACCACTGTTGGATTATTCTCCTGAGGATGTAGGTATATTGTGTTTTGCATATGTGTATTACACTATTGCACTTGTATAGTGGGTGTCTGTCCTCATACAGCCTTTGACTCTCTGTTCTGGGATAAGGTTACCACAACGTCATTAGGTCGACAGATGTTTACTGGACCAGTCAATGATTAATGCGAAACGTTCGGAGAGATAAAACTTGGAAGCGTTTTGTTATATTCCGAGAAATGTTTTTGTTTGGAGCAAATGTGTGTGTGTGTGTTTAGGTAGGTGCACATAGACACATACTACGTGCACACATGGACTGAGGTCTTTGAAAGCACGTTTAGAGAGATTCAGGGTCTCACTCATGCACCATTGTCCTGCTTGAAATAAATGTACGTCAAGGCTGCATTCAACTCGTTCTGACTCCCGACTCATCCTTTAATGTCATATTTCTGGCTACAACAAGGACTGCCATCTTGGGGTGGATAAGCATTCTTTCCAACTGTGGATTTTTGTTTGGGACAGAGTTGTTTTTACTCTCCAGCCACAGAGGGTTAGGATTATTTCTAAGGATTGTGTACAAGATTGTGGGACTATCTGAAGCCTAGTGTCTTGTGTAAATCTCTAAACTCATTTCCTAACACATTTACCAAGAGCAAAGGTTCATAGAGGAGAGCTGCTGTTAACTGACGCGTCTAATGTTGGTATTCAGCCCAAGGCTGCTGGATTGAGTGCTGCATTACTGGAAGTAGAGTAGACGTCAGTGATACAGATAGGGACCATAGCTGAGAGACAGAGAGCCTCAGTCACCAACGATCTCACCTGGACGATGTCATCGGCAGTTACAACTACATCAGGTGGCCTGGTGGTGGTCACCCAGGTGTTACCATCTAATCAACCCCAACCCCAGGACGTTCAGCAGGTGGGTCCGTGGACGCAGAGGTTCATCCAGGCATACCCGCTGGCTGTCGGGGTGAGTTATTTTATTGTTCAAAAGTGGGGGTTTTTTGTGTGTGTGTTTTTTTTTGTGTGAAACTGATATTCAGGTGTTTCCTTGTATTTTTTTTTTTTTTTTGGGGGGGGGGGTCCTGTTAGATGCTGAAGACCCTGTAAAGTGAAATCCAGAGTTTATGTCTGAACACTCTAGATATGTTGGGATCTGGTTGCTGCAAACACGTGAACACACTGAGATCTACAGTGCTTCACAAATGTATCAGACCACCTGTCATATTTGTCTCTGAGACCATCCAGCATCATGAAGTGCTTTAATGCGGACTCTTTCATTTTCAGTCAGCTCTCCATGTTCTACCCGTTTGAACAGGAATGAGGAATTTCAAACTGAATTCACCCAAATTTGAGCCGGCTCACTGGGCTTCTCTGAGAAATCAGAAATGAATCAAGCATAACATTCAACCACTAAAACTCATTTTTCTGTTCAGAAATGCAAGTAAATAACTATAATTTGACATATTAATCAATAAATATTAATTTGCTTTACTATTTTTTCAGTTTTTTTGTAAATCAGTAAATTTGAAAATTCATGGAAAACAATAATAATTCTATTTTAGCATTAAAAATATCATTTGGGTTAAAGAGCTTCTACATATTGGTGTATGAACCATTGCAGAAACATCAAAAATGATGTTGGTAATTCCCAATGCTGTTAATTTAGGGCAGCTGTGGCATAAACCTTACTTTGGGTGGTGGTATAATAAATTTGTTAAGCACCGTACATGTGACTGAATTCTGGATTTAGACTGTTTGAAAGTTTTTCATCTCTTTCCTGGCTTGGTTTTTTTATGTGGGCGGGGCTAATATGTGGGCTGGTGATGTCACAAGCCCACAGTGGGGAATGACTCCGCCCCTCTAACACTCCAATCTACAATCACAGAGCAGTTCATCTCAGTCCAGTCTGTTGTTAGCTGATGTCACTGCCTTTATTCAAAGTTAACAGTCAGTTAAATGCTGATTTTTTGTTCATTGTGAGGTAAATTTACCAAATCTATCAGCCACAGTGGTCTATGGATCACTGAAAGCATCAGAGCAGAGATTTGAGCCAGAAAATATTTCTCTTGAGTGGGCGTGGCTTCAGCTCATTCAACAGACACGCCCACACCATCCTGAGCAGATTTTACTGCCTCATTTTTCATGATTTTGAAGCTTAATTTTATAAACTTAGAGATGTTTTGTTTCACTGAAATTTGACCTGAGGGTTTAAAACACAGTTAGTGGTCATACAACAAACCAAAATACAGGTTTTTTCACTTTACAGAGTCTTTGAAAGTCTCAGAGACATTAAAAATGAAATGATCAGAGTCTACAGTAGACGATCACAATAATGGATATGTTTATAACTAGAGTCATATCAGCTGATTGGAGCAGGAAGAGCATATTAAAAGTTCTATTAGGGTTCTCCAATCATAAATTCTGGTCGTTGTTCAGCACTGTACTGGCCATCACTTTATTTTATATGACTACTCTAATTGCCCCAAAAAGTAGGGAAATTTGTTCACTAATGGCATTAAAGTTTTGAAATTATTAAAGGTTTTCTCTAGGTAAATGTGATCGTCTCTCTATACTGATATAAAGCTCATTAAGTTAGCTAATTATGCTTGTCTATGTTATATGACAGAGTATACAGAATTTAGTTTAAATGATAGTGTATACAGTATTTAGTTTATATAAGAGAGTAGACAGTATAAAGTTTACATGACAGAGTATACAGTATTTAGTTTATATAAGAGAGTAGACAGTATAAAGTTTACATGACAGAGTATACAGTATTTAGTTTACATGATAGAGTATACAGGATTTAGTTTACATGACAGAGTATACAGTATTTAGTTTACATGACAGAGTATACAGTATTTAGTTTACATGATAGAGTATACAGTATTTAGTTTACATGATAGAGTATACAGTATTTAGTTTACATGATAGAGTATACAGTATTTAGTTTACATGATAGAGTATACAGTATTTAGTTTACATGATAGAGTATACAGTATTTAGTTTCCATGATAGAGTATACAGTATTTAGTTTACATGACAGAGTATACAGTATTTAGTTTACATGACAGAGTATACAGTATTTAGTTTACATGATAGAGTATACAGTATTTAGTTTCCATGATAGAGTATACAGTATTTAGTTTACATGACAGAGTATACAGTATTTAGTTTACATGACAGAGTATACAGTATTTAGTTTACATGACAGAGTATACAGTATTTAGTTTACATGATAGAGTATACAGTATAAAGTTTACATGACAGAGTATACAGTATTTAGTTTACATGATAGAGTATACAGTATTTAGTTTACATGATAGAGTAGACAGTATTTAGTTTACATGACAGAGTAGACAGTATTTAGTTTACATGACAGAGTATACAGTATTTAGTTTACATGACAGAGTATACAGTATTTAGTTTACATGACAGAGTATACAGTATTTAGTTTACATGATAGAGTATACAGTATTTAGTTTACATGATAGAGTATACAGTATTTAGTTTACATGATAGAGTATACAGTATTTAGTTTACATGATAGAGTATACAGTATTTAGTTTACATGATAGAGTATACAGTATTTAGTTTACATGACAGAGTATACAGTATTTAGTTTACATGATAGAGTATACAGTATTTAGTTTACATGATAGAGTATACAGTATTTAGTTTACATGATAGAGTATACAGTATTTAGTTTACATGATAGAGTATACAGTATTTAGTTTACATGATAGAGTATACAGTATTTAGTTTACATGATAGAGTATACAGTATTTAGTTTACATAATAGAGTATACAGTATTTAGTTTACATGATAGAGTATACAGTATTTAGTTTACATGACAGAGTATACAGTATTTAGTTTACATGATAGAGTATACAGTATTTAGTTTACATAATAGAGTATACAGTATTTAGTTTACATGATAGAGTATACAGTATTTAGTTTACATGATAGAGTATACAGTATTTAGTTTACATGACAGAGTATACAGTATTTAGTTTACATGATAGAGTATACAGTATTTAGTTTACATGATAGAGTATACAGTATTTAGTTTACATGATAGAGTATACAGTATTTAGTTTACATGACAGTATACAGTATTTAGTTTACATGATAGAGTATACAGTATTTAGTTTACATGATAGAGTATACAGTATTTAGTTTACATGATAGAGTATACAGTATTTAGTTTACATGATAGAGTATACAGTATTTAGTTTACATGACAGAGTATACAGTATTTAGTTTACATGATAGAGTATACAGTATTTAGTTTACATGATAGAGTATACAGTATTTAGTTTACATGACAGAGTATACAGTATTTAGTTTACATGATAGAGTATACAGTATTTAGTTTACATGATAGAGTATACAGTATTTAGTTTACATGATAGAGTATACAGTATTTAGTTTACATGATAGAGTATACAGTATTTAGTTTACATGACAGAGTATACAGTATTTAGTTTACATGATAGAGTATACAGTATTTAGTTTACATGATAGAGTATACAGTATTTAGTTTACATGATAGAGTATACAGTATTTAGTTTACATGATAGAGTATACAGTATAAAGTTTACATGACAGAGTATACAATATTTAGTTTACATGATTGAGAATTCAGTGCATTGATAATAACTTCCAGCATTTGAGGTACACATTTGAACAACAGCATTAATTGTTTATTTCTTCTTCTTCTGTGGTGTCTGCAGACGGTTCAGATCATGATTGGTGTCTTGGTCCTCTTGTCTGGTATCGTCATGATAATCCAAGAGGACACTCTAGGAGCGTTCAGCGGTTTCTTTGTGTGGGGTGTTGGCTTTGTGAGTATTTATTATTTTTTCTTGACTAATGATAAAGTCATAGTATTTGACAAAATAAATCAATATAACATGACTAAATATTTGTCTTGTAAATTTGTTTGAATATAGAAACCTCATAAAAATATCGTTAACTACAAATATCATTATTTAAACATGTTATTTACTAAAAGCTCTATGACATTACAGATGATATTCTCTGAGAATGTGATAAATGAAGTAAACTGATATTTCAAAATGTTGCAGAAAAAAAAACATTTTTTTAAATTGTAAAAAAATACTAAAAGAAATTTTTATTGATTAAAAAAATGCCACAAATTACACATTTTACAAAACAAAAAAAAATTAAGTTTAAGTTTTTTATTATTAATTTTTGACATAAAAAAGGTTAAAAGATTTTTCATAAATATTGAGAAGGTACAGAGATTTTAATTATTTGCCATTTTTATTTCTTTAATTTTTTAAAAGATTTTTTAGATGTTCCATAAATTTAGGAGCAGTAAATAAATTTTGGTATTGATTTCAGCTCATTTAAATGTTCAATAAAGTGTTTGAGAGTATTTATCTGAATAAACATCTATCTATCAAACTAAAATGAGGTTTGTTTACATTCTGACATATCTGACATTCATATATTTCAGAGGAATATTCTGTCTAAATAATCATCTTTTCAACAGTCAAACTAATTCTGTGTTAAAGTTCATCGTTTATTCAATGTTGTTTTGTGTCTCGTTCTCAGTACATCACCTCTGGTGCGCTCACAGTGGCTGCTGGGAAATCTCTCAGTCGCTGTCTGGTGAGTGACTTCCTGTTGTCCAGAATCCTGTTACTTCCTGTGTGTGTTGCTGTCATGTGATTGTTAAAATCATGAGAATCAGTGTAGGTTTCCCAGCATGCTTCATTTCATGTCACCTATATAAACACATTTTTTTCATCCATTTCTGACCTGTTTTTTGCATGTCTCTCTGTCAATTTCGTAATCATCGTAAATCCTCAAATAAAGACCGGGACCTTTATTTACAAAATTGATGGGGGCACCAGGCCTTTATAAGAAGGAGGTTCTTTATTTAGAGCCAGGCCTTTATTTTAAAAACTCTGTCTGAACAACGTTAACAGCTCATATTTTCATCCAAAGCAAATAACATAACTGATAATAAAATTTCAGCAGCTGGACATATGGATATATAATTATTACCTCCACCAAGGAGGTTATGTGATTGGGTGGGTTTGTTAGTTTGTTAGTTTTTCAGCAACATAACTCAAGAAGTTGTGGACGGATTTTGATGAAATTTTCAGGAAATGTCAGAAGAACTGATTAGATTTTGGGACAGATGCAGATCATCGTCTCGACCCAGGAATTTTTTTTTGAGGATTCTTTACTATTGGGAGATAGGGCTAATGGCGGAGGTCTGTGCTGTTACCACTTTGCACCAGGAGATGGCGGACATGAGTAACTTCAGTCCTAGCAGCATTTTTGGGTGTGTTTCTATTCAAAGTTTTGGAGTTTATAGAGTTTGAAAGACGCATGCCCGGCTAAGGAGACGAGTCGGAGCGTAACAGAGAGAAAGACAGTGAATTGTAGCGACAATACTCACAATGCTGGGAGGAGTAGAGGAATATTCATCCTGTGCCATGACTTTCAGTCGCCTAGTGAGACCATGGGTGCATCTGTCGGCACCCTTAGCGAAGCCGATGCTTTGCCTCACTGTGTTTCCACCCCACCGGGGAGGGAGTAGTCAGCGATTGCCGTGGTGGGGGGCACGTGGGGATAGATCCAGGAATTTTTGAAAGGATTCTTCTCTATTGGGAGATAGGGCTAATGGCGGAGGTCTGCGCTCTCTGAGTGCTTTTCTAGTTCTGTTTTTTAACCTTCCCACTAATTTTACCATAAAAAAGAGTGTCTTGATTAGGTAAATGAATAAAATGTTCAGTAATTACATAGAAATGACCTTGAATTTATTGAAAAAGGGCCACAGTTGGCCAATGAGCCACAGTTTTGATAACCCTGACATAAAATAACTATAACCAGTGTAACAGTCAAATATTGCCAATATTTTAAGACACATCCACGCGTATAATCACATCCTAACTGATGTTTATAAAGTAAATGAAGAAATCCTTCTGTTCTCTCAAACACAGAGTGGGAGTACCTTAATAAGAAGGTCACAATAAAGTTAAATGGTTAAAAGTAAACCTGTTACCTAATCTTTTCTTTACTCTCTCAGTCTGTAACAGTGCGTGCATTGTGTTGTACTCCTGACTGTAATGGTTCTCTCAACATCTCCCTCCATACGTTGCTGTCTGTCTGCGTCATATCAGACGGCTACATTAATGCAGACACGTATTGGCTCGTTAAGCAACCAAGGGGAACCACAGTATCTACGGGGGGAATTATTAAGCTAATTGATACTCGAATTTAACATTTAGACTACGGGACTTTGTGAAATCTCAAGTCCGTCCAACTCGAGTTTGAAGCCTCCTAGAGGTGAGCGGGTCCTCACACACCTCTCTCTCTCTCTCTGTGACTCTCTGGTGTGGTGAAGTAAAATAACTCGAAGCACGGATGAGTTTTCTTGATGGTCCAACATTATGTGGTACGCTACTGCCCTGTGTTGAGCTACGTGATGTTTGCTGGCGTTTTGTGCAGCTGATTTGACATGCTGTTATAGTTTAGGAGAGCGGGGTGACTGTGAAGTGAAGTGAGGCACATGTTGCGCCACGCTTTTGTGTTCCCCTTGAACATATTCCTCAGATATATGTTCCTGTTTCTAAAAAAACCCACAGCATTTCAGTCAAATTCCAGCCGGCCACAATGTAAATATTGACTTTTATATGCTCATGATGCGCTTAACACAGGTCATTAAAAGGGGCCTGGCCAAGAATAATTCCTGATCTTTATTTGAGGATTTACAGTAGATATTCTCATCCTGTCCTGTGCTGTCTGACATTCATTTAGCCGTCTGTGACCTCTAATATAGATATAATTGTTGTACCTGTCTGGCTCTGTCTTTCCTCTCATGTGTCTCTTCTCTCCCAGGTCAACACTGCTTTGGGTTTTAATGTGGTTTCCTCGGTAGCAGCAGTTATCGCCATCGTCCTGTACAGTTTTGATGTTATAGGAGTGCTGGATCGCTGTCAGACTTATGACTGTACGGTAATTTCTTTAAATGATATTTATAACATCTGCAAGATAATCAAAGTTGAAATACTTAAAAACAGACATAAATGAAAAACAGCTATCATCTCTGCATGGTTCCTCTAAATTTCACACACACCTCTGGCCAAAAAGTAACACAAAACAACAACACAAAGAAAACTGAAGGAGGAATAACATCAGTGAAAAAACAGAAAAGTCAGACAGAGAGCAGGGAAGAGGACCAGAGGAGGACAAGAAGATCCAGAATTATCATCAAGATCAACAGCTGCTGCAACCATATCAACATTTACACCATCTTCATCTTCAACAGCATAATCATCATTACCTTCAACATCATCTTCGTCATCGTCATCATTTTAATCAGTCTCATTTAGGTGTTCAGCAGAGCTTTGTTGTCAGCCTCTTGATTATCTAAATAAAAAGAAAAAAAACTGGTTTTGGTAAATCTTTCCTAGACCTCCATCAGGTAATGAGGTGGATTACAGGTGAATCAGGATCAGCATCTCCAAGTCTGAGGTCATGGTTTTCTGCTGTCTGTAGTGGATTAGTCCCCCTGGTGAGGAGTGAGTCAGAACCTGATGTAACGGATGTAAAGTATCTGGATGTTAGGGTTAAGTTTGTTCATTGAAAGGGTCAAATACAACGAGGATGTCTGGATGATTGCTCAGCCTATGGTTATGAGCATTCTGCCAAGTCAAACCAAGTTGTCTGTTACAGGTTCTGAGTTCGGGTTTTTCAGGGGTCCTGTTGGTGTTCCATATCTTGGAGTTTGCCGTTTCCCTCACCATCTCTGTCTTTGCCTGTAGAGCTACCTGTAACTGTATCACCCAGGTGAGTTTACACTGACAGGTACCTGGTAGGTCCACCTGTAACTGTGAATACTCAGTGCGGATGCTGAGCATCCACACTACTGATATTCTTGTCGGCCATGTTGTTTATTATTCTTCTTCCGCTCCGGCTATCTCCTCCTTCATGCTTTGTCGTATCGACACAGTTTAAACTTTAAAAAACTGCTATGACTTTCTCTTAAAATATAGCTATTTTCATGCTATTTTCAGCTATTTCTATGGTTTTTCAGCCATTGAACGCAATTTTCAGCTACTTTCAGGCCAAAAACAGACATTTTCATCTATTTTATATCTACTTTCAGCTACTTTTAGGCTATTTTCATCCTTTTTTAGGCTACTTTCAGCTATTTTTATCCTTTTTTGAGCTATTGAATTCAATTTTCAGCTATTTTTATGCTATTTTATGCTATTTCTGTGCTATTTTCAGGGAGTTTTCTGCTGTTGGATATTTTCAGCAGTTCTTCCACAATTCAGCTCTCAGCATCCCCATGCAATTTCAGCTGAAATTGCAATTTTGATCTAGTTATTCATGAAAACACTGAAAATGAAATCTGTGAGCAAACAGGAAACAAACTGATGGTTGTTCTGTGTGTGGTTGTTTGATGTTTGTTGATGTTGTGTGTCGTTGTGTAGCAACATCCCTACGTCTACTTCACGCCTGCCCAGGCTCCACCACATACTGGACCTGCCACCATGGCTGGACCTCCACAGCAGGTAGCCCCATTATTAAAATAATGGACCAAAAATGGTCACATGATCAGTCTCTGTGGTTCTGACTCTAGTTAAATCATCATTAACATATTCTTCTATTTGTATTTGTGGTTTTACAGATTCCCAGCTTCCCAAAACCCACAGAGAACCAGGACCAGGTCCTCTCTGGGCTCTATGAACCTCCGGCCTACATGGGCTGAAGAAAAGACCTGCTTTAAAATAAAACCACATGATAACAACATGCAATGAACACAGCCATAGAGAGTTACCATCCTGTCTTCATTTAAACATAATGTTAAGAAATGGTCGACTGAGAACCAACAATGTCAACACTGATGCTGTGGCTAACCATGCTAACATTAACTGTACCATTGCTATTGTGACGTAATTATAGTTTTTGTGAATCATGCTGTAAATGTTCATATTATCATTATTACTTGTTTTACTTATAACATCTGGCAAAGGGACTGCAGATGAGGCTGACTGAATTTACATTAGTTTGAATGTTGATTAATGTACACTGTCCCATTTCAAATAATTAAAAAATGAATAAATAAATAAAACTAGAAGAATGGACTGAGAGGTTACAAACCAAGAAAAACTCCACTTCTGAGAAGAGACCCCTCCAAGCTAGACTAAACTCTGCTAAGGACAACCTGGAGAAGGATTATGAAGACTGGAGGCGTGACCTTTGGTCAGATGAAACTAAACTAGAGCTCTTTGGCCACAGAGACGTTGGTGATGTTTGGAGAAAGAAGGGAGAGGCGTATCACCCAGAGAACAGCGTCCCCACAGTGAAACATGGTGGTGGGAGGGTTATGCTGTGGGGATGCTTCAGTGAGTCTGGAACTGGAAACCTTGTCAAGGTGGAAGGATCAATGAAGACCAAGATCCATGCCAGATTTGGAGGAGCTGGAGAGATTGGCCAAAGAAGAATGGGCTGGGGTTCCTCAGGAGACTGTCAGAGACTAAAACTACAACAAACGACTGTAGGATGTTACCCAGCAAAAAGGAGACACTGCAGGCTGCTGGTCTGCTGTTGATGATAATGATAATAATAATAATGAATTTTATATGGAGCCTTTCATGAAACTCAAAGTATTTTACAGAAACCATATTTTATTCACACCACAGTCATACCAAAATCACACATATTTCACTATTTATTTCTAAAGTCAGGTATAAATGTCTCACTGCATCACTGTGTAATGTTATACAGACTTGTGGCCACATGTATTCCACTGTCGAGTACTATTGTCCTACATTATCATGCATGATTTGTAGAAAAATACTAAGTGTGACTTCCTACCTGCATCAGGCGTATGTCTAGAAATAGACATTCATCTTTTACCTGAACCAGGCGTATGATCAAATATGGTCACTTCATTTTTCACACTGAAATTTTGACTACTATTACTAATCCTAAAAAAAACACACCTATCTACAATCTTAGCACAACTATTCAAGCATATGATGTGTGAGTTTCATCAACTTATCGTCTTAAGTTTTGATTTTATTGCACTTTCTGTGAGGAGGTAGGAGGAGGAATCCCTATTTCATGCTGTCCAGGGAAAGAGGGAAGTTCAAGAAGCTCTGGGGCACTGCTGATTGGTCCGAAGGCGTGATGTTACTATTTGTGACATAGTGTAAGGTCTGCTGAGTGGCTGAGAGAAGTCACGTGATTTGACGACCTCACTGGGCCGCAAAGCGACGCCATTTTGGAAGTCCGCTGAAGTTACCATATATAGTCACTTACCTGATAAAGGGTTAAAAGGTCTGCTTTTTTAACAGCACTTGAGAAATACATTTAAATCAATGAAACTGTCGTGGGGGGCTAATAATTCTGTCCTCGTGTGTTTGTCAATGAAACCTAACTCTCCACAAACCTCACCACACGTCACTGGATGGGACACGCCCACAACAGATGTTCTGCCCTAACATGAGTCACGCTCAACTGGGAGCCAAGGGTGGATGCTGGAGGGGAAAAAGGGGAAGTTACAGCTTAGAGGACTATCCAGGAAGGTAATCATTCTCATAAAACAACAACGAGTGTAGTCAACATTTCACAGGACCAGAGCAAACTCTTTTTCTTCTACCCTGGACTCTTTTGGAGCAGGATCAAGACTGCGAGGGGAAGTACAGGATCACTTCTCTACAGTTTTCCTGTTCTGCTTTCTTTTGGGACTGAGTTTGGAGAGTGCAGCAGGAAAGGGACTCTTATCACCACTGGTGGATTGTTTCCCTGAGGACTGCCATCTTGGGGTGGATAAGCATTCTTTCCAACTGTGGATTTTTGTTTGGGACAGAGTTGTTTTTACTCTCCAGCCACAGAGGGCTAGGATTATTTCTAAGGATTGTGTTCAAGATTGTGGGACTATCTGAAGCCTAGTGTCTAGTGTAAATCTCTAAACTCATTTCCTAACACATTTACCAAGAGCAAAGGTTCATAGAGGAGAGCTGCTGTTAACTGATGCGTCTAATGTTGGTATTCAGCCCAAGGCTGCTGGATTGAGTGCTGCATTACTGGAAGTAGAGTAGACGTCAGTGATACAGATAGGGACCATAGCTGAGAGACAGAGAGCCTCAGTCACCAACCATCTCACCTGGACGATGTCATCAGCAGTTACAACCACATCAGGTGGCCTGGTGGTGGTCACCCAGGTGTTCCCGTCTAATCAACCCCAACCCCAGGACGTTCAGCAGGCGGGTCCGGGGACGCACAGGTTCATCCAGGCATACCCACTGGCTGTCGGGGTGAGTTATTTTAGTGTTAAAACTGTTTATTTGTGAAAACTAACATTCAGGTGTTTCCTTATACTGTGTTTATTTCAGTTTGAATTTTTCTGTTAGATGTTAAAAACCCTCTAAAGTGAAATCCAAAGTTTTTCTCTGAACACTCTAGATTTGTTGGAATCTGGTTGCTGTAAACATGTGAAAACACTGAGATCTCCATGTGACTGAATTCTGGATTTAGACTGTAACAATGTTTTTCACCTCTTTCCTAGCTGGGTTTAATGTGGGCGGGGCTAATATGTGAACTGGGGATATCACCAGCCCACAGTGGGGAATGACTCCGCCCCTCTAACGCTACAATCTAAAATCACAGAGCAGTTCATCTCAGTCCAGTCTGTTGTTAGCTGATGTCTCTGCCTTTATTGAAAGTTAACAGTCAGTTAAATGCTGATTTTTTGTTCATTGTGAGGTAAATTTACCAAATCTATCAGCCACAGTGGTCTATGGATCACTGAAAGCATCAGAGCAGAGATTTGAGACAGAAAACAGACGTAGTCTCTTCTCTGGCACAGAGTCAGGCAGCATCTCTGATCATGAGGTCAATGTAAGGTCAAGGGGCGGGGCAAACCTCCAATCAGATAATAACATTTTTTTCAATTCTGAGAAGGTGAAATTTCTCCTGAATGGGCTTGGCTTCAGCTCATTCAACAGACACGCCCACACCATCCTGAGCAGATTTTACCGCCTCATTTTCATAATTTTGAAGCTTCATTTTATAAACTTAGAGATGTTTTATTTGACTGAAATTTGACCTGGGGGTTCATAACAGTGAGCTGTCAAACAAGAAACCTAAATACAGATTTATTTTCACTTTACAGAGTCTTTAAAAGTCTCAGAGGCATTTAAATAAAATGATCAGAGTTTATGGTAGATGATCACATGATGGATATGTTTATAACTAGAGTCATATCAGCTGATTGGAGCAGGAAGTCTAATTAAAATCATCTTCAAAGATCATGTGACAGTCACATGATTTACTAAAGAAATCAACAACATCAGAAAAAATAGTTTTCTTTCAGAGTTTTAGTCTGTTTCATGAGCAGCTCCACCCTCTTTGTAATAATGATCCTCTTTCTACTTTTTAAACAGTTTTTAACTTTTTTGAATAACAGTGTTTTAATACTTTGTTGTTACTTTTAAACCTTGTAGTATTTAGTTTACATGATAGAGTCTACAGTATTTAGTTTACATGATAGAGTATACAGTATTTAGTTTACATGATAGAGTATACAGTCTTTAGTTTACATGATAGAGTAGACAGTATTTAGTTTACATGACAGAGTATACAGTATTTAGTTTACATGATAGAGTATACAGTATTTAGTTTACATGATAGAGTATACAGTATTTAGTTTACATGATAGAGTAGACAGTATTTAGTTTACATGATAGAGTATACAGTATTTAGTTTACATGATAGAGTAGACAGTATTTAGTTTACATGACAGAGTATACAGTATTTAGTTTTCATGATAGAGTATACAGTCTTTAGTTTACATGTTAGAGTATACAGTGTTTAGTTTACATGATAGAGTATAAAGTATAAAGTTTACATGATAGAGTATACAGTATTTAGTTTACATGATAGAGTATACAGTCTTTAGTTTACATGTTAGAGTATACAGTGTTTAGTTTACATGATAGAGTATAAAGTATAAAGTTTACATGATAGAGTATACAGTATTTAGTTTACATGATAGAGTATAAAGTATAAAGTTTACATGATAGAGTATACAGTATTTAGTTTACATGATAGAGTATACAGTCTTTAGTTTACATGATAGAGTATACAGTATTTAGTTTACATGATAGAGTATAAAGTATAAAGTTTACATGATAGAGTATACAGTATTTAGTTTACATGATAGAGTATACAGTCTTTAGTTTACATGTTAGAGTATACAGTGTTTAGTTTACATGATAGAGTATAAAGTATAAAGTTTACATGATAGAGTATACAGTATTTAGTTTACATGATAGAGTATAAAGTATAAAGTTTACATGATAGAGTATACAGTATTTAGTTTACATGATAGAGTATACAGTCTTTAGTTTACATGATAGAGTATACAGTATTTAGTTTACATGATAGAGTATAAAGTATAAAGTTTACATGATAGAGTATACAGTATTTAGTTTACATGATAGAGTATACAGTCTTTAGTTTACATGATAGAGTATACAGTATTTAGTTTACATGATAGAGTATACAGTCTTTAGTTTACATGATAGAGTATACAGTGTTTAGTTTACATGATAGAGTATAAAGTATAAAGTTTACATGATAGAGTATACAGTATTTAGTTTACATGATAGAGTATAAAGTATAAAGTTTACATGATAGAGTATACAGTATTTAGTTTACATGATAGAGTATACAGTGTTTAGTTTACATGATAGAGTATACAGTATTTAGTTTACATGATAGAGTATACAGTCTTTAGTTTACATGATAGAGTATACAGTGTTTAGTTTACATGATAGAGTATACAGTGTTTAGTTTACATGATAGAGTATACAGTCTTTAGTTTACATGATAGAGTATACAGTGTTTAGTTTACATGATAGAGTATACAGTATTTAGTTTACATGATAGAGTATACAGTCTTTAGTTTACATGATAGAGTATACAGTATTTAGTTTACATGATAGAGTATACAGTCTTTAGTTTACATGATAGAGTATAAAGTATAAAGTTTACATGATAGAGTATACAGTATTTAGTTTACATGATAGAGTATACAGTGTTTAGTTTACATGATAGAGTATACAGTATTTAGTTTACATGATAGAGTATTGAGTATAGATTATAATTTACAGCATTTCTTTTTTCAGCTGTGCTATGAGGTACACATTTCAAAAATATCATTAAGTCTTTTTTTCTTCTTCTTCTGTGGTGTCTACAGGCAGTTCAGATCATGATCGGCGCCTTGGTCCTCTTGTTAGGTATTGTCATGGTGGTTCAAGATGACAATCTTGGAGGGTTCAGTGGTTTCTTTGTGTGGGGTGCCGGCATTGTGAGTACTCATTATTTTTTCCTGATAAAGTCTTAACATCTGACTAATAATTGACTAAATAAGTCATGATAAAATGACTAAATATTTGTCTTGTAATTGTTTGAATATAAAAAAATTACCAAATATCTTGAACTAAAATATCACATATGAAATTTGTGATTTACTAAAAGTTTTATGAAATTACAAATGACATCCTCTGAGAATGTGATGAATGGAGTATACAGATATTTTAAAATTTAATTTTTTTTAAACTGTAAAAAAATACTAAAATCGTAAATTATCATTGATTAAAAAATGCCACAAATTACACATTTTAACAAAAAAAGATTAATTTATGGTTTTTAATGATAAACATTTAACATAAAAAATGTTCAAAGATATTTCATAATTATTGAGATGGTAGGGAGAGAATTTTAATTAAAGGATTAAACATTTAAATCAATTGCCATTTTTTTAATGTAATTTCTGAATAATTCTTTAATGTTACGTTAATTTAGGAGCAGTAAATTATTCAGGTATTGATTTCAGCTTATTCAAATGTTCAATAAAGTTTTTGAGAGTATTTATCTGAGAGTATTTATTCTGACATATCTGACATTCATATATTTCAGAGGAATATTCTGTCTAAATAATCATCTTTTCAACAGTCAAACTAATTCTGTGTTAAAGTTCATCGTTTATTCAATGTTGTTTTGTGTCTCATTCTCAGTACATCACTTCCGGTGCGCTCACAGTGGCTGCTGGGAAATCTCTCAGTCGCTGTCTGGTGAGTGACTTCCTGTTGTCCAGAATCCTGTTACTTCCTGTGTGTGTTGCTGTCATGTGATTGTTAAAATCATGAGAATCAGTGTAGGTTTTCCAGCATGATTCATTTCATGTCATCTATATGAACACACTTTTTTCCATTTATTTCTGGCCTGTATCTGGCATGTCTCTCTGTCTGATTCTTAATCAGATATTCTCATCCTGTCCTGTGCTGTCTGACCTTCATTTAGCCGTCTGTGACCTCTAATATAGATATTATTGTTGTACCTGTCTGGCTCTGTCTTCCCTCTCATGTGTCTCTTCTCTCCCAGGTCAACACTGCTTTGAGTTTCAGCGTGGTTTCCTCTGTAGCAGCATCTGTCGCCATCTTCCTGTACAGTCTTGATGTTATAGGAGTGGTCGCTCGCTGTCGGAGATATGACTGCAGGGTAATGTCTTTAAATGATATTTATTACATCTGCAAGATAATCAGAGCTGAAATACCTAAAAAATGTGCATAAATGAAACACAGTTATCATTTTTGCATGGTTCCTCTAAATTTCATACACACCTCTGACCAAAGTGACGAATAACACAAAACAACAACACAGAGATAACTGAAGGAACATCAGTGATAAACAGAAGAGTCAGACAGAGAGCGGGGAAAAAATGTTGATATGCTGCAACCATATCAACATTTATAACATCTTCATCTTAAGATCATAATCATCACTACATTTAACTTAATCATCATCATCATCATCATCATCATTTTAATCAGTCTCATTTAGGTGTTCAGCAGAGCTTTGTTGTCAGCCTCTTGATTATCTGAACAGATTCTTCAGGTCAAACTGGTTTTGGTAAATCTTTCCTAGACCTTTAGTTCACCTTTTATCTAAATATCAGAGCGTTTTGACTGCCGTCAGATCACAGACTGATCCTCTGCAGACACAGCCGCTCAACTGTCACTCTCTCCGGGCAGAGATCAGCTGATCCTCCGCCGCCCAGACAGACGCAGTATTTACAGTATCTGAAGTTAAATTAGGTTCAATCAAAGTTGCGCCTGCGCACGTGAGTCTACAGCAGCCAGAAAACGGGATACTGCGTTTACATGGCACAGTATCCCGTTTTCTTTTGGAGTTCTCCAGGTAGCAAAAACGGGTTTCTCAAAAACAGGATACTGTAATATCCCGGTTTCTGCAGGTGTATACATGAACAATAGGGGTATAACAATTCATCTATTACATCGATGTATTTATAAACTATGATCCAACTACATCGATCTGTGCTTGGCAAGTTGGCCTTTTGGATGACATTTATCGATCTAACATCGTTTTAAAAGGTAATCAATCGATTGTATTGATACTAGGAAATAACGCATTGGACTTTATATGGATGTGTGTGTGTGTGTGTGTGTGTGTTTTTTTAGCACTTTTAATGATGAAGACGTTACTCGATTCAGTCTTCGTGTCTGTGACGTCATCGCCACGTGCCAGCAGACAACATAGCTTTGCAGAAGCCTCAGGCCTCGCCAGCATGTTTAGTCAGAGACTAGGCCAAAACTCAGCTTGGGCGAAAAACGTCACGGCAACAATTGCCCTATTAATATTGTATTATTTCTATGTTGAAAAACAACAGAAAAAGTAAGTTAACATACTGTTAACTCAACCTGAATAGATGTTGGTTGCATGTTACTTTTGATATTAATATTGTATTATTTTTATGTTGAAAAACAAAAGCAGAAGTAGCAGGTAAACCTACTGTTGAAATGCTGGTTGCACTTCCTGTACTTTTATTGAAAATTTATTAATGAGAGCAGAAAAGGTTAACTTCCTGCTAATTCAACCTGAAGTGTTGGTTGCACTTTATTCAAATAAAATGTGAACGTATTTGCCATCAATCGTTGTTTACTTGTTTGTTTATATATCATAATTAATTTATACCTGATTCCCTTTCAAGAAACAACAGGAATCTAGGAAACTTCACCTGCACTGTCCAGTATCCAGGTGTTTATTTTACAGTCACACTGGTTGAATTTTGCCTAAAAAGTTACTGAATCGATTTCAAGTCACTGAATCATTTTGGATCCTATCGTTCTTAATGAACCAATATCGTCCTTGAATTGTATCGGCAACCATGAATCATGATACGAATCGAATCATTGTTAAAACGAATCGTTACACCCCTAATGCACAAAGAGAAAACGGGATACTCAAAAAACCTGACAGAAAACGGGATACTCAAGTCCATGTAAACGCAGTCACTGGTGCTCAGGAATTTTACATCTATGTTCAAGATCTTTGAGTGGTTTGTCAGGATATCTGATTCTTTAGTAAGGAGCTTCAGGTTTAAGATCAAAATCACAGGGACTATGGTTGAGGTCTCAGCCTATGGTTATCAGCATTAGGTTGATGGTGACGACCTCTGGGTCTAAAGTAAGGACCATTAGGTCTGTGATCACAAGCTCTATGTCTGTTGTCATGATTTTAGGGTCTGACTTAAAGACTGAGGTCATGGTTACAAGTCTATGACATGACACTCAGGAGGGTTTTGGTACAGACTCTGAGATAGTGGAGATCAGCGATCTGCTCCTGTACATGTTAAGTGGTCAGCTGAGGTAGTTCTGGTGTCTCATCAGGATCCTCCTGGTGTCCACCCTTGTGGGGTCTTCAGGGTACATCAAACAGGGAGGAGACCTCAGGGTAGACACAGAACAAAAAACCGAATTAAATTTTAGTCTTGTTTTGGTCATCTTGGTGAAAACTAAACTGACTCTGATAGGTCTGCTTTATAAATGAACACCGACTGGTTGATTTGATTGATGTGTCCATCTGTCTGTTACAGGTTCTGAGTTCAGGTTTTTCGGGGGTCCTGCTGGTATTCCATATCTTGGAGTTTGCCGTTTCCCTCACTGTCTCTATCTTTGCCTGTAGAGCTACCTGTAACTGCTGTAAATACTGTGACAATCAGGTGAGTTTGTACTGACAGGTACCTGGTAGGTCTACCTGTAACTGTGAATATTTATTCATGAAAACACTGAAAATGAAACCTGTGAGCAAACAGGAACCTGATGGTTGTTCTGTGTGTGGTTGTTTGATGTTTGTTGATGTAGCAACCTCCATATGTCTACTACATGCCTGCAAATGCTGCCATGGCTGCCCAGGCTCCACCACATACTGTAGCTGCCACCATGGCTGTACCGGTGCAACAGGTAGCCCCGCCCCCTATTGTTATAAGAGTGCAGCAGAATGGTCACATGATCAGTCTCTGTTGATCTGACTGTGGTTGATTCATCATTAACGTTTTTTTCTCTTTGTATTTGTGGTTTCACAGATTTCCAGCTTCTCTAAACCCACAGAGAACCAGGACCAGATCCTCTCTGGACTCAGTGAACCTCCAGCCTACACGGGCTGAAGAAAAGACCTTCTTAAAATAAAAATCAATGATAACAACATGCAATGAACATGTGAATAACATGAGAGTAATATGATAATTACATGAGTAAAATATATCAACAAAACAAACAAAAAAAAAACAAAAAAAAACAAATCAGTCATTTGCACATTTTTTAATCTAAGACGATAACCATGATTTCCAACCCTGAGCTTTTTGTGTGAAAAACAGAAGAAAGGAGACATCAGTTTAACACAGAGGAGGATGATGACGTGTGGAAACGACTGACCACACCCTCTAGTGGTTAATATGAGACAGCATCAGCCTGTTATTAGACCCAACAGAGCTGTACACTCTTTTAAAAGTAAAGCAAATTATTTTAGGACCAATGTTGTTTTTCTCCTTATCGCATGCTGAATGACAAACCCTCCATCATCCATGAGCACTTTCTCTCTCTTTAACCCTTAGAGCTCCAGCAGCATGGATCCGTGCTGCAGGCACACCCCTTTGTAAATTGCTTGGTAACTTTTGAACCATAAGTCATAGACACTAACTTGTTTTTCCTGTGAAAGCTCTGTGTTGGGACTTTCTAAATATTCTTCATGCATTTGTAGTTCTTACAGAACATTTTCTAGTGAGCCCAGAACTTGGCTGACTTCCCGGGGTCTCTGAAGACAGAGTTGTCTTATACGACAATAAGTGACACAGTTTAGAAAAACGTTAATAACTTTTGAACCAGAAGTATTAGAAACTCTTTTTTCCTCTGAAAGCTGACATTTTGCCATTTGTTTGCTTCTCTCGATGTCTCCGTAGCCGGTGACTTTTCAGGGTCTTTAAAGATTAAATCAACAGCGTTAGATCCGATAATAAGCGACTTTTTGTCCATTTTTAATCCATTTTCGGTCGTTTGCTTTGGCTTTCTTTGGTGGGTAGCGCCATATTTGTTGAATGCAATGTTTATATGCAATGCATTTTGGGAGTGGTAGTCAAACAGTTGTTTCTCTACCACTTAAAGGAACGGCACAAATGAATCTAACTGCAGAAAATCGCATGGACTTTTTTGTATAGATGTAGATATTTTGAAAACTGTCACAGAATGTTTATTTTTTCACCGTTTTGTCCCCAAGAGATGGAGAACAAGTCTGTGCAAAGAAAATGCTTAGTCGCTATTGTTTACTGTGTTATCATTAAAATCTTGGAGTTTCAAATTCTGATTTGTTTTTTCTTTTGTCTTTAGAGTCCTATAACTTTTTAAAAATTCAAGTGACATTTCTGTAGTAGATATATTCCTAAAGCACAGGCTGTCCTGAAAAAAAAAAGATGTATAGAGCTTGACTGTGGACCCCAGGGTTGATGTTTTATAAGCTTTTAAAGAAAAAATTCCAGACGAGACATGATGGTGAAAATAACAGCTGTAAGCTCTAAAAGTTCATGTGAATAATTCGACTAAAAATAATAATAATAAAAAAATCAGCCTATCCCACTCCTGCTCTGTCTAAAAGCAGGATTAAATATCTTGGACTAATTCTGTGTTGGTGAACAAAGCATCTGGATGAACCAAACACAGCGTGCGAGCGTTTCATAAAGGCACAGTTGTGTGATTGCACAGAAGAAGAAGAAATTCACAAATGAACAGTGTGAGGAAAGAGACGAACAGTTACATCACATACAGATAAACTTCCTCTCAGTCGGCCGTAAAGAGGTTGTCTGTAAACTGTCTCTGAGAGATGATTATTTAACCCCTTTAAGCCTGTTCTATCATATTTGATACTGTTATGATACCTTTAATCAATATGATCATAAATGACTAAAAATAAATCTGAACACAATCTGATAAATGATAAAAATGCCCTCAAGTGGATTATCAGTTACCAGAAACACCTAATGGATCAAATGAGGTACAAAAAATATAAATGTTAAATTTTATTGAAATTTTGATTTTTTGGGGGATTTCAGTAGAAAGTGAATAAACATTTCAGTTCCAAAAAAAAAAAAAAAAAAAAAAAAAAAAGAGAGAGAGAATTTTCTGGCTATAATTTGTGTTTTCAGGCTTTCAAGGGTTAAAGGCGTCCGATATTACGACGCCCTGATCGACATTTGATCTGGGACTTTAAAATATAAAATGATCTTTCAAACTCACCACTGCTCCTCAAATACTTCAGCTCACTTTCAGTGTTTTCTTTTATTTAACCAGGTAATTTATGTCTTTCTAACAGGAGCTGAGAGGCTCACATGACAGCAGGGTCAGATATTTGGCTGATGGCCAAATTTTTTTTTTAGTTTTATTCTAAAGTGTCTCATGTCGAGTTTCCACTGGTTCAGAAAACCAAATTGTGGTCTTAGTGTCTGGATTAAATTTGAAACGTGAGACCCTAAATGACAGATCTTGGTCTAGCCGTATACCCAAATACTTGAACTGATCAACACATTCAAGTTTTACATTATTTAATGTGTTCAAGGTGGCATCAGGATGGCCAATGGTGTGCCTTGAGAAAATCATAAATTTGGTCTTAATGGGGTTCAACATTAGTTTATGATCAATTAGCCCTTTTTGGAATATGTTAAAATCAGAGTGTGTGAGGGTGCTGAGGAATACAGCATTGTATCATCTGCATAAAGATGAACTTTGCAGTACTGTAATTTTTCTGCCATGTCATTAATATATAAAATAAATAGTAGTAGACCCAGAATTGATCCCTGGGGGACTGCTTTGCAGACTGCCTGAAAGGTAGACATTACAATGTCTGCAACTATTCCTTGAGTCGTATTTGTTAAATAATTTTGAAACCAGGTATATGCAATCTCTTCAACATCAATTTATCAATCAATGATAGATAGATAGATAGATAGATAGATAGATACAGTTGTCAAAGTTGTGGTCAGAAAATCTGCAGCTTCACGTGGTCCATCCGAGGGAGCGAGGGAGTGGACATCGGGGAGAAAGATCTCAGTACGGCAGGTTTGTGTGGGGCTGCTCTTAGCCTAGCCTGCAGCCCGCTTTGTTTGCCCCGCTTCTGCCTCCTCGCACAACAGCGTCTCTGCCTCCTCCCCACTGGCTGTAGGTGTTGTGCTGCTCCATGTCCCTCTCCTGTCAGTCTCCCTGTCTCTGTTGGGAATGATGTAAACTCCGTGGAAATGCTTTCCGTTCTGGTGTGAGTGTAGGGCTTTGATTTGCGCATTCATACACGCCACCCCATGCTACCTTAGTAGGTAGCATTCAGTAGTCTCCTGTTGATCAGGCAGTGTTCTTTGGCAGTTACTGGCAGTTGTTGTTAGCTTTTAAGCTGGCCAGTTGTAGTTGAGACTGAGGTCTTATTTTTCTCCTTTTTTGTTTTTTTCTTGATGGAAATTTCCCGTTCTTTCTCTCAAAGGTGTCCTGAACCATCGTTATCAACTTAACTGTGAAAAACACTCCACAAAACACTGTCAGAGACTAAAACTACAACAAACGACTGCAAGATGTTATCCTGCTTAAACAAGACACTATTAACTCTTAGCACCAGGGGGGCTAATAATTTTGTCCTCATGTGTTTGTTTAAAAAGCTGATACGGGAAATGAAACATAACTCTCCACAAACCTCACCACCCATCACTGGTTGAGACATGCCCACAACAGATGTTCTGCCCTAACATGAGTCACCCTCAACTGTGAGCCAAGAGAGGATACTGGAGTGGAAAAAGGGGAGGTTACAGCTTAGAGACTTTTCCAGGGAATTCATACTTCTCCAAAATCAGACCATGAGTGTAGTCAACATTTGACAGGCTGAGAAAACAACAGTACAAAGACAGAGGACCAGAGCAAACCCTTTTTCTTCTACCCCGGACTCTTTTGCAGCAGGATCAAGACTGCGAGGGGAAGTACAGGATCACTTCTCTACAGTTTTCCTGTTCTGCTTTCTTCTGGGACTGAGTTTGGAGAGTGCTGCAGGAAAAGGACTCTTACCACCACTGGTGGATTATTTCCCTGACGCGTCTAATGTTGGAATTCAGCCCAAGGCTATAAGATTGAGTGCTGCATTACTGGAAGTAGGGTAGACGTCAGGAAGGGGGCAGTTAGGAAGTAAGGCAAGTCTCCTCCCCACCAGCTCAGAAAAAACACCATTCCCTGCCTCGGAAATACAGATAGGGACCATAGCTGAGAGACAGAGAGCCTCAGTCACCAACGATCTCACCTGGACGATGTCATCAGCAGTTACAACCACATCAGGTGGCCTGGTGGTGGTCACCCAGGTGTACCCGTCTAATCAACCCCAACCCCAGGAAGTGCCGCAGGCGGGTCCGGGGACGCAGAGGTTCATCCAGGCATACCCACTGGCTGTTGGGGTGAGTTATTTTATTGTTAAAAAGTGTGGGGTTTTTGTGTGTGTGTGAAATTTGTATTTTTTTGTGAAAACTGACATTCAGGTTAACATGATAGAGTCTACAGTGTATAGATTATAACTTACAGCATTCCTGTTTTCAGCTGTGCTATGAGGTACACATTTCAATAACAGCATTAATCGTTTAATTCTTCTTCTTCTGTGGTGTTTGCAGACGGTTCAGATCATGATCGGCGCCTTTGTCCTCTTGTTCGGTGTTGTCAAGGCGATTCAGGGGATTTCTCTTGGAGTGGTCAGTGGCTTCTTTGTTTGGGGTGCCGGCTTTGTGAGTATTGATTATTTTTTCCTTGTTAATGATTAAGCTACAGTATTTGTTTAAATAAATCAATATAACTTGACTAATTTTTTGTCTTGCAAAATGTTTTCTATGTAAAAACATCACAAAATATCGTTAACTTAAAATATCACACGGTAAATATGTCCTTCACTAAAAGTTCTATTAAATTATTAATGACATCCTCTGAGAGTGTGATCAATGAAGTAAACTGATATTTTAAAATGTAAATAAAAAATCATTTCATTAAATTGTAAAAAATATTAAAATCATAACTTTTCAGTGATTAAAAAAATGCCACAAATTACAAATGTACAAAAATCAAAAAAGAAAAATAAATGAATGAGTTCAGCTTCTTTATGATAAATATTAAAAAATAAGAAATGTTGTTTGTTTTTTTATGTTCCATAAATTTAGGAGCAGAAAATTAATTCAGGTATTGATTTCAGCTCATTCAAGTGTTCAATAAAGTATTTTAGAGTATTTATGTGAGTAAACATCTATTTATTAAACTAAAATAAGGATTGTTTACATTTTGACATATTTCACATACAGTATATCTCATATTGTATATATAGGCATATATCGCTGCCTGGTGGTTGCCAGGCAACCAGAGCAGTTGTCAGCAAGAGAGATGCACTCTTAAGTTATATCTTGGACTTGTAGTGTTTTTCACAATTGAGTTGACAACATGAAGTGAGTTGAAACCAGTGAAAACAAAGAAGATGGATGGTCCAGGACACCTCTGAGAGAAAGAACGGAAAATTTCCATCAAGAAAAACACAAAAAAGGTGAAAAGAAGACGTCAGTCTCAACTACAACTCCTGGCTAGCTTAAAAGCTAACAACTGCTTGATCAACAGGAGACTACTGAATGCTACCTAATGAGGTAGCATGGGGCGGCATGTACCAACACAGCAAAACAAAGCCCTACACTTACACCAGAACTGACAGCGTGCCCACGGAGTTTACCTCTTTCTAGATAGAGTTTATCCAGAGAACGGAGCGCTCAGAGACTGACGGTAGGAGGGCGTGGAGCAGCACAACACCTACAGCCAGTGGGGAGGAGGCAGAGACGGCGTTGTGTGAGAAAGCCAAAGCGAGGCTAACAAGCCGGACTGCAGGCTAGGCTAAGAGCCGCCCCACACAAACCTGTTGTACCGAGCATCTTTGTCCCAGATTCCCGTTCCCTCGCTGACTGCCAAACATAGTTTCGTTGCATTTTCACAATGCAATGACAATGACTATCTATATTTCATAAGAATATTCTGTTTAAATAATCATCTTTTCGACAATCAAACTAATCCTGTGTTAAATTTCATTGTTTATTCAATGTTGTTTTGTGTCTCGTTCTCAGTACATCACCTCTGGCACGCTCACAGTGGCTGCTGGGAAATCTCTCAGTCGCTGTCTGGTGAGTAACTTCCTATTTTCCAGAATTCTGTTACAGTCATGGACGAAAGTATTGGCACCCCTGGAATTTTTACAGAAAATACACCATTTCTCCCAGAAATTGTTGCATTACAAATGTTTTTGGTATCCACACGTTTATTTCCTTTATGTGCATTGGAACAACACAAAACAAAAAAATCAAGGAAAAAGACAAAATTGACATAATTTTACACAAAACTCGAAAAATGGTCCAGACAAAATAATTGGCACCCTCAACTTAATATTTGGTTGCAAAACCCTTGGAAAAAAATAACTGAAACTAATTTCTTCCTATAACCATCAACAAGCTTCTTACACCTCTCAACTGGAATTTTGGACCACTCTTCTTTTGCAAACTGCTCCAGGTCTCTCTGATTTGAAGGGTGCTTCTTGCAACAGCAATTTTAAGATCTCTCATTGCTGGCCACTTCAGAACTCTCCAGCTTTGTCTCCAACCATTTCTTGGTGCTTTTTGAAGTATGTTTGGGGTCATTGTCCTGCTGAAACACCCATGACCTCTGACCCAGACCCAGCTTTCTGACACTAGGCCCTACATTGTGGCCCAAAATCTTTTGATAGTCTCCAGGTTTCATGATTCCTTGCACACAGTCAAGGCACCCAGCGCCAGAGGCAGCAAAATAACCCCAAAACAACATCCTTGAAGCTCCACCATGTCGGACTGTAGGTACTGTGTTCTTTTCTTTGTAGGCCTCATTCTGTTTTCTGTAAACAGTAGAATGATGTGCTTTTCCAAAAAGCTCTACCTTAGTCTCATCTGTCCACAAAATGTTCTCCCAGAAGGATTGAGACTTACTCAGGTACATTTTTGCAAACTCCAGTCTGGCTTTTTTATGTCTCTTTGTCAGCAGTGGGGTTCTCCTCGGTCTCCTGCCATAGCGCTTCACCTCATTCAGATGACCATGTATGGTTCCCAGCTGACACTTTTGCACCCTGAGTCTGCAGGACAGCCTGAATTTGTGTGGAAGTTGACTGAGGATGTTTATCCACCATTCCAACTATCCTGCGTTGCATTCTTTTGTCAATATTTCTCTTTCGTCCACGTCCAGGGAGATTAGCCACAGCTCCATGGTTATAAACTTCTTGATTATATTACACACAGTGGACAAAGGAATTCAGGATCTCTGGAGATGGTCTGTAACCTTGAGATTGTTCATATTTTTACACTATTTTTCTTCTTAAGTCCTCAGACAATTCTGTACTCTTCTTTCTCTCCTCCATGCTTGGTGTGACACACACAGACACACAACACAAAGGCTGAGTCAACTTTTAGACATTCTAACTGGCTTCAGGTGTGATTTCTAGATTGCCAGCACCTGTTACTGCCACAGGTGAGTTTAAATGAGCATCACATGCTGGAAATAAAATGATTTACCCACAGTTTTAAAAGAGTGACAATAATTTTGTCTGGCCCACTTCTTGAGTTTTGTGTAAAATTACGTCAATTTTGTCTTTTTTCTTTTGATTTTTTGTGTTGTTCCAGTGAACATAAAGGAAGTAAACATGTGTATACCAAAAACATTTGTCACTGCAACAGTTTCTGTGAGAATGGTGTATTTTCTGGAAAAATTCCAGGGATGCCAATACTTTCATCAATGCCAGTACTTCCTGTGTGTGTTGCTGTCATGTGATTGTTAAAATCATGAGAATCAGTGTAGGTTTCCCAGCATGCTTCATTTCATGTCATCTATATGAACACACTTTTTTTTTTTCATTGATTTCTGGCCTGTATTTGGCATGTCTCTCTGTCTGTTTCTTAATCAGATATTCTCATCCTGTCCTGTGCTGTCTGACCTTCATTTAGCCGTCTGTGACCTCTAATATAGATATTATTGTTGTACCTGTCTGGCTCTGTCTTTCCTCTCATGTGTCTCTTCTCTCCCAGGTCAACACTGCTTTGAGTTTCAACGTGGTTTCCTCCGTAGCAGCATTTGCCGCCATCGTCCTGTACAGTTTTGATGCTGCAGGACTGCTCGATCGCTGTTGGAGATATGACTGCACGGTAATTTCTTTAAATGATGTTTTTTACATCTGCAGGATAAAATCGAGGTAAAATACTTGAACAACGTGCATAAATAAAAGACAGCTATTATCATTGCATGGTTCCTCTAAATTTCACGCCTCTGACCAAAGTTATGAATAACATAAAACAACAACACAAAGAAAACTGAAGGAGGAATAACATCAATGAAACAACAGAAGAGTCAGACAGAGAGCAGGGAAGAGGACCAGAGGAGGACAAGAAGATCCAGAATTATCATCAAGATCAACAGCTGCTGCAACCATATCAACATTTATACCATCTTCATCTTCAACAGCATAATCATCACTACATTTAACTTTATCATCATCATCAGCATCATCATCATCGTCATTTTAATCAGTCTCATTTAGGTGTTCAGCAGAGCTTTGTTGTCAGCCTCTTGATTATCTAAACAGATTCTTCCACCCAGACTGGTTTTGGTAAATCTTTCCTAGACCTCCATCAGGTAATGAGGTGGATTACAGGTGAATCAGGATCAGCATCTCCAAGTCTGAGGTCCTGGTTTTCTGCTGTCTGTAGTGGATTAGTCCCCCTGGTGAGGAGTGAGTCAGAACCTCATGTGAAGGAGGTAAAGTATCTGGATGTTAGGGTTAAGTTTGTTCACTGAAAGGCTAAAATAAAACATGAGATTATCAGGAGGATTGGTTTAGCATCAGCAGTGACATGTCTCACTGATGATCAGGAAATTTAAGTCTATGATCAGAATTGTTACATCTATGGTCAAGATCTCTGGGTGTTTTGTCAGGATATCTGAGTCTTTAGTCAGGAGCTTTAGGTTTAGGATCAAAATCACAGGGACTATGGTCGAGATCTCAGCCTGTGGTTATCAGCGTTAGGTTGATGGTCATGATCCGTTGGTCTGTGGTCAGGAGCATACAGTACCTCCTCATGTATAAGTTTGACCTTTAACCCTTCTTGTATACAAATAAATGCTGGACTTTTAAAAAAAAAATACTGGAGATGATTGAAACATTGAGCACACAATAAAAACAGTCTTTATTTACTAACTGGTGCTAGTACAGCATGCTGTTCCTATTGGCCACTGCAAAACTATGATTGTGGTCATTGTCTGTTATCTGGAGATCCATCATTATCAGAAGATTTTCTTGAACATCATGTAGGAAAATTCTTTCTTTTTGATGATGAGTGTGAATTATTGTTTGTTTATTGATCGTGAGAAGAGAAAGAGAGAGGGAGGGAACGGTAACAGTTTGGCATGCGGCGGTGTCAGTCCTCAGTTTGATTTTTGCTTTAAAACGATGTAAAACCAATCAGATCAAACAGTGTAGAGATCCGACTGTTGATGAGATTAGGGAGGGCTCACTGCCCCGTCATCAGCTCTAGACGCGTCCTCAAACGGGTAGCTCAGTTGCGGTGGACAGCAAATCCCCTGCCATGCTGGGCTACCCTGCCAAGTCAAACCAAGTTGAGCCAAGCTGCTCTTTGTAATGGAAAAGCCCAGCAACAGATCTCTGATGGGTTAGAACAGAGGGCATGGTCTAGACCTGCCCCCTTTGGAACGGCTCTGATAGGTCTGCTTTACAAATGAAAACTGACTGATTAATTTGATTGATGTGTCCGTCTGTCTGTTACAGATTCTGAGTCAGGGTTTTTCAGGGGTCCTGCTGGTGTTCCATATCTTGGAGTTTGCTGTTTCCCTCACCGTCTCTATCTTTGCCTGTAGAGCTACCTGTAACTGCTGTGACAACCAGGTGAGTTCATACTGACAGGTACCTGGTAGGTCTACCTGTAGCTGTGAATATTTATTCATGAAAACACTGGAAATGAAACCTGATGGTTGTTCTGTGTGTGGTTGTTTGATGTTTGTTGATGTTGTGTGTCGTTGTGTAGCAACATCCATACGTCCACTTCACGCCTGCCCAGGCTCCACCACATACTGGACCTGCCACCATGGCTGTACCACCACAACAGGTACCCCCCTAAATACTATAAAAGTGGACCAGAATGGTCACATGATCAGTCTCTGTGGTTCTGATTGTAGTTAAATCATCACTAACGTGTTCTTCTCTTTGTGTTTGTGGTTTTACAGATTTCCAGCTTCCCAAAACCCATAGAGAACCAGGACCAGATTTTCCCTGGGCCCAATGAACCTCCGGCCTACACTGGCTGAAGAATAGACCTGCTTTAAAATAAAATCACATGATGACAACATGCAGTGAACATGTGAATAACATGATAATTACATGAGACAAATATATTAACCCTTAGAGCTCACGCTGCACAAATCCGTGCTGCAGGCACACCCTTTTGTAAATTGCTTGGTAACTTTTTAAACGTAAGTCGTAGGCACTGACTTGTTTTTTCCTGTAAAAGCTCTCTGTTTTGCCTTTCTTCATGTCTTCCATGCATTTGTAGCTCTTACAGAACTTTCTCTTGTGAGCCTGGAACTTGGCCGACTCTCCGGGGTCTCTGAGGACAGCGTTGTTGTCTACAACAGGAAGTGACACAGTTTATAAAAATGTTAGTAACTTTTTAAGCGTAAGTTGTAGACTCTTTGTTTTCCTCTGAAAGCTGACCATTTTTTTGTTCGTTCGCTACCATCGATGTCTCCGTACCCCTAAAGGGCGCCGCTGTAGCGAGTCCGGGACTTCAGTGACTTTTTGGGGTCTTTGGAGATTAAATCCACATCTGATAAAAAGCATCTTCTTATCCATTTTTAATCCATATTGTAATGAAGTTCCATTATAATCTACATTATCAGTGTTTTATAACCATATAAGGAGTTGTAGAAGTTATTTCTGATGTTTTTCCACTGTTGCTTCGTTATGACACCAGCTGTGTGCTTTTGCAGAAGAATCTCATCTTAATCACATCCTGTTAGCACAAACGGTTGACCCCTTCCAGATAATGAACTTTGCTCTTATCTTCTCAGTGCTTGTGTAAAACTGTATGTAGATTTATGCTGTTACTATTAGGTGTGAGATGTGAGGGAAGGTGGGAAGGAATGCAACTCAGATGTGCTTTGTAACAGGAAGACTGCGGACTCAAAGACGTGCAACCTGTTAATCAAAGTGAAGACGTTCTCTTCTCAACTCCCTAAAAAGGGGGCTGTTTATTCGTCACTAGTTTCTGCTTTGCACAGACTCTGCTGACTTAAGCATATGCCCACTTATGAAAAAACTGTAACCATGCATCCTTATATAACTGTGCTTTAACAAGAGGAAGCTGCAGTTCTCTGTAAGCTGCTCATTCTTTGCAAGTAAACTTTTAAAAGACAGCTCACTCTCTTCTCATTTTTCTACACTGGCACCACTAGTCAGAGGTGGATGAAAGGTGTTTTTCTGTCACATATTCATACATCATGTTCCATCTCTGGCATTCTTCAGTGGGCAGCAATGCATTATGGGAGGGGCAGTCGACCAGTTGTTTCTCTACTGCTTAAAGGAATGGCACAAATGAATCTAACTGCAATAAAGCGCATGCACTTGTTCCTGTATAGATGTAGATATTCTGAAAACCCTCAGTCACAGAATGTTTATTTTTTCACAGTTTTGTCCCCAAGAGATGGAGAACAAGTCTGTGCAAAGAAAATGCTTAGTCACTCTTGTTTACTGTGTTATCAATATAAATCTCTGAGTTTCAAATTCTGATTTGTTTTTTCTTTTGTCTTTAGAGTCCTATAACCTTTTAAAAATTCAAGTGACATTTGTTTAGTAGATGTGTTCTTAAAGCCCAGGTTGTCCTGAAAAAAAAAAAGATGTATAGAGCTTGACTGTGGACCCCAGGGTTGGTGTTTTATAAGCTTTTTAAGAAAAAAGTCCAGACGAGACACGATGGTGAAAATAACAGCTGTAAGCTCTAAAGGTTAAAGTGAATAATCTGATAAAACATCCCACTCCTGCTCTGTCTGATAGCAGGATTAAATATCTTGGACTAATTTTGTGTTGGTGAACAAAGCATCTGGATGAACCAAACACAGCGTGCGAGCGTTTCATAAAGGCACAGTTGTGTGATTGCACAGAAGAAGAAGAAATTCACAAATGAACAGTGTGAGGAAAGAGACGAACAGTTACATCACATACAGATAAACTTCCTCTCAGTCGGCCGTAAAGAGGTTGTCTGTAAACTGTCTCTGAGAGATGATTATTTAACCCCTTTAAGCCTGTTCTATCATATTTGATACTGTTATGATACCTTTAATCAATATGATCATAAATGACTAAAAATGAATCTGAACACAATCTGATAAATGATAAAAATGCCCTCAAGTGGATTATCAGTTACCAGAAACACCACTTTCAGTAGACAGTGAATAAACATTTCAGTTCCAAAAAAAGAGAATTTTCTGGCTATAATTTGTGTTTTCAGGCTTTAAGGCTTAAAGGCGTCCGATATTACGACGCCCTGATCGACATTTGATCTGGGACTTTAAAATATAAAATGATCTTTCAAACTCACCACTGCTCCTCAAATACTTCAGCTCACTTTCAGTGTTTTCTTTTATTTAACCAGGTAATTTATGTCTTTCTAACAGGAGCTGAGAGGCTCACATGACAGCAGGGTCAGATATTTGGCTGATGGCCAAATTTTTTTTTTAGTTTTATTCTAAAGTGTCTCATGTCGAGTTTCCACTAGTTCAGAAAATCAAATTGTGGTCTTAGTTTCCTGATTAAATTGGACATGTGAGATCTAAATGACAGATCTTGGTCTAGCCGTATACCCAAATACTTGAACTGATCAACACATTCAAGTTTTACATTATTTAATTGTTCAAGGTGGCATCAGGATGGCCAATGGTGTGCCTTGAGAAAATCATAAATTTGGTCTTAATGGGGTTCAACATTAGCTTACCATCAATTAGCGCTTTTTGGAATATGTTAAAATCAGAGTGTGTGAGGGTGCTGAGGAATACAGCATTGTATCATCTGCATAAAGATGAACTTTGCAGTACTGTAATTTTTCTGCCATTAATATATAAAATAAATAGTAGTAGACCCAGAATTGATCCCTGGGGGACTGCTTTGCAGACTGCCTGAAAGGTAGACATTACAATGTCTGCAACTATTCCTTGAGCCGTATTTGTTAAATAATTTTGAAACCAGGTATATGCAATCTCTTCAACATCAATTTATCAATCAATGATAGATAGATAGATAGATCTAGATAGATAGAAGACACACCTTTTTAGCTTAGCTTTTGATTAATATTTATCTATTTTATTTATGATATTTATTTATTTTAGGCCTTCAATCTGTATTTATTTATGAATTTTATTCTTTTCCTACCTTAATTTTTTAGTTATGCTATTTTATATTTTAGTTCTTAGGTTTTATTTGTACTGAGGTTTTACTTATTTTTATCCTTTTATCATTTTTAGGATCTCCAGTGTTTCCTCTGGGGGGGCCCTCTGCACCGGGAGCGGTGGTTGGCTATGGCTGCAGGGGTCTGTCTCGTGGGTTCCTGGTGGAGGTTTGGTGTCTCTGCCTCATCCCTCCTCTGGGTCCTGCGTCGGTGTCCTGTAGCTGTGGGTGACTCGCTGCTCCTGGTGCAGACGGCCCCTCTGATGGCGCTTTCTCAACTGGTTCATCTGTACTCAGCCTCTTGTACTCAGCCTAATGTCCACTATTTGTGTGTGTGTGTGTGTGTGGGTGTGTGTGTGTGTGTTTGTGAAACAGTGTGTGTGAGTGGGTGTGAGTGGGTGCACATGTAACTGTTGTCTGTAGGGTGGTTGCGGGTGTGTGGGTGTGAGGGAATGACTCTAATTGTCTATATTACGCAAAAGGTGGGGGTGGGTGGGTTTGAGGGAATGTTTTTAATTTGTCCATGTACAGCACTTTGAGTTACATGTCATGTATGAAAAGCGCTTTATAAATAAAGTTTGATTGATTGATTGATTGATTGATTGATAGATAGATAGATAGATAGATAGATAGATAGACAGACAAACACAGTTGTCAAAGTTGTGGTCAGAAAATCTGCAGCTTCACGTGGTCCATCCGAGGGAGCTAGGGAGTGGACATCGGGGAGAAAGATCTCAGTACGGCAGGTTTGTGTGGGGCTGCTCTTAGCCTAGCCTGCAGCCCGCTTTGTTTGCCCCGCTTCTGCCTCCTCGCACAACAGCGTCTCTGCCTCCTCCCCACTGGCTGTAGGTGTTGTGCTGCTCCATGTCCCTCTCCTGTCAGTCTCCCTGTCTCTGTTGGGAATGATGTAAACTCCGTGGAAATGCTTTCCGTTCTGGTGTGAGTGTAGGGCTTTGATTTGCGCATTCATACACGCCACCCCATGCTACCTTAGTAGGTAGCATTCAGTAGTCTCCTGTTGATCAGGCAGTGTTCTTTGGCAGTTACTGGCAGTTGTTGTTAGCTTTTAAGCTAGCCAGTTGTAGTTGAGACTGAGGTCTTATTTTTCTCCTTTTTTGTTTTTTTCTTGATGGAAATTTCCCGTTCTTTCTCTCAAAGGTGTCCTGAACCATCGTTATCAACTTAACTGTGAAAAACACTCCACAAAACACTGTCAGAGACTAAAACTACAACAAACGACTGCAAGATGTTATCCTGCTTAAACAAGACACTATTAACTCTTAGCACCAGGGGGGCTAATAATTTTGACCCTGGTAGTTCTTGGTTTTTGTGGAATATTTTCATTTCTGTGTACAAAGTAAAATAATTTCAGCATCCAAAATAAAACTGGGATGTTTGAAAAAAGCTGTTAAAAATTCTTTGCTGTTTTGACAGAGAAATATATCAAAATCAATGAAATTGTCATGGGGGCTAATAATTTTGTCCTCATGTGTTTGTTTAAAAAGCTGATACGGGAAATGAAACATAACTCTCCACAAACCTCACCACCCATCACTGGTTGAGACATGCCCACAACAGATGTGCTGCCCTAACATGAGTCACCCTCAACTGTGAGCCAAGAGAGGATACTGGAGTGGAAAAAGGGGAGGTTACAGCTTAGAGACTTTTCCAGGGAATTCATACTTCTCCAAAATCAGACCATGAGTGTAGTCAACATTTGACAGGCTGAGAAAACAACGGTACAAAGACAGAGGACCAGAGCAAACCCTTTTTCTTCTACCCTGGACTCTTTTGCAGCAGGATCAAGACTGCGAGGGGAAATACAGGATCACTTCTCTACAGTTTTCCTGTTCTGCTTTCTTCTGGGACTGAGTTTGGAGAGTGCTGCAGGAAAAGGACTCTTACCACCACTGGTGGATTATTTCCCTGACGCGTCTAATGTTGGAATTCAGCCCAAGGCTATAGGATTGAGTGCTGCATTACTGGAAGTAGGGTAGACGTCAGGAAGGGGGCAGTTAGGAAGTAAGGCAAGTCTCCTCCCCACCAGCTCAGAAAAAACACCATTCCCTGCCTTGGAAATACAGATAGGGACCATAGCTGAGAGACAGAGAGCCTCAGTCACCAACGATCTCACCTGGACGATGTCATCAGCAGTTACAACCACATCAGGTGGCCTGGTGGTGGTCACCCAGGTGTACCCGTCTAATCAACCCCAACCCCAGGAAGTGCCGCAGGCGGGTCCGGGGACGCAGAGGTTCATCCAGGCATACCCACTGGCTGTTGGGGTGAGTTATTTTATTGTTAAAAAGTGTGGGGTTTTTGTGTGTGTGTGAAATTTGTATTTTTTTGTGAAAACTGACATTCAGGTTAACATGATAGAGTCTACAGTGTATAGATTATAACTTACAGCATTCCTGTTTTCAGCTGTGCTATGAGGTACACATTTCAATAACAGCATTAATCGTTTAATTCTTCTTCTTCTGTGGTGTTTGCAGACGGTTCAGATCATGATCGGCGCCTTGGTCCTCTTGTTCGGTATTGTCAAGGCGATTCAGGGGATTTCTCTTGGAGTGGTCAGTGGCTTCTTTGTTTGGGGTGCCGGCTTTGTGAGTATTGATTATTTTTTCCTTGTTAATGATTAAGCTACAGTATTTGTTTAAATAAATCAATATAACTTGACTAATTTTTTGTCTTGCAAAATGTTTTCTATGTAAAAACATCACAAAATATCGTTAACTTAAAATATCACACGGTAAATATGTCCTTCACTAAAAGTTCTATTAAATTATTAATGACATCCTCTGAGAGTGTGATCAATGAAGTAAACTGATATTTTAAAATGTAAATAAAAAATCATTTCATTAAATTGTAAAAAATATTAAAATCATAACTTTTCAGTGATTAAAAAAATGCCACAAATTACAAATGTACAAAAATCAAAAAAGAAAAATAAATGAATGAGTTCAGCTTCTTTATGATAAATATAAAAAAATAAGAAATGTTGTTTGTTTTTTATATTCCATAAATTTAGGAGCAGTAAATTAATTCAGGTATTGATTTCAGCTCATTCAAGTGTTCAATAAAGTATTTTAGAGTATTTATGTGAGTAAACATCTATTTATTAAACTAAAATAAGGATTGTTTACATTTTGACATATTTCACATACAGTATATCTCATATTGTATATATAGGCATATATCGCTGCCTGGTGGTTGCCAGGCAACCAGAGCAGTTGTCAGCAAGAGAGATGCACTCTTAAGTTATATCTTGGACTTGTAGTATTTTTCACAATTGAGTTGACAACATGAAGTGAGTTGAAACCTGTGAAAACAAAGAAGATGGATGGTCCAGGACACCTCTGAGAGAAAGAACGGAAAATTTCCATCAAGAAAAACACAAAAAAGGTGAAAAGAAGACGTCAGTCTCAACTACAACTCCTGGCTAGCTTAAAAGCTAACAACAACTGCCTGATCAACAGGAGACTACTGAATGCTACCTAATGAGGTAGCATGGGGCGGCACGTACCAACACAGCAAAACAAAGCCCTACACTTACACCAGAACTGACAGCGTGCCCACGGAGTTTACCTCTTTCTAGATAGAGTTTGTCCAGAGAACGGAGCGCTCAGAGACTGACGGTAGGAGGGCGTGGAGCAGCACAACACCTACAGCCAGTGGGGAGGAGGCAGAGACGGCGTTGTGCGAGACAGCAGAAGCGGGGCTAACAAGTCGGGCTGCAGGCTAGGCTAAGAGCCGCCCCACACAAACCTTTCGTACCGAGCATCTTTGTCCCGGGTGCCCGCTCCCTCGCCAGCAGGATGGATGACGTGAGGCTGCGGATTTCTAACCATCACTTGGACAACTGTGTTTGCTGCTACAGAGACTGCCAAACGTAATTTTGTTGCATTTTTACAATGCAATGACAATAAATGACATTCATGTATATCAGAGGAATATTCTGTCTAAATAATCATCTTTTCAACAATCAATCTAATTCTGTGTTAAAGTTCATCGTTTATTCAATGTTGTCTCGTTCTCAGTACATCACCTCTGGCGCACTCACAGTGGCTGCTGGGAAATCTCTTAGACCCTGTCTGGTGAGTGACTTCCTGTTGTCCAGAATCCTGTTACTTCCTGTGTGTGTTGCTGTCATGTGATTGTTAAAATCATGAGAATCAGTGTAGGTTTCCCAGCATGCTTCATTTCATGTCATCTATACAAACACACATTTGTTTTTTCATTGATTTCTGGCCTGTATCTGGCATGTCTCTCTGTCTGATTCTTAATCAGATATTCTCATCCTGTCCTGTGCTGTCTGACCTTCATTTAGCCGTCTGTGACCTCTAATATAGATATTATTGTTGTACCTGTCTGGCTCTGTCTTTCCTCTCATGTGTCTCTTCTCTCCCAGGTCAACACTGCTTTGGGTCTCAACGTGGTTTCCTCCATAGCAGCATTCATCGCCATCGTCCTGTACAGTTTTGATATTGCAGGAGTGCTCGGTCACTGCAGGGGATATGACTGCACGGTAATTTCTTTAAATGATGTTTTTTACATCTGCAGGATAAAATCGAGGTAAAATACTTGAACAACGTGCATAAATAAAAGACAGCTATTATCATTGCATGGTTCCTCTAAATTTCACACACACCTCTGACCAAAGTGACGAATTACATAAAACAACAACACAAAGAAAACTGAAGGAGGAATAACATCAATGAAACAACAGAAGAGTCAGACAGAGAGCAGGGAAGAGGACCAGAGGAGGACAAGAAGATCCAGAATTATCATCAAGATCAACAGCTGCTGCAACCATATCAACATTTATACCATCTTCATCTTCAACAGCATAATCATCACTACATTTAACTTTATCATCATCATCAGCATCATCATCATCGTCATTTTAATCAGTCTCATTTAGGTGTTCAGCAGAGCTTTGTTGTCAGCCTCTTGATTATCTAAACAGATTCTTCCACCCAGACTGGTTTTGGTAAATCTTTCCTAGACCTCCATCAGGTAATGAGGTGGATTACAGGTGAATCAGGATCAGCATCTCCAAGTCTGAGGTCATGGTTTTCTGCTGTCTGTAGTGGATTAGTCCCCCTGGTGAGGAGTGAGTCAGAACCTCATGTGAAGGAGGTAAAGTATCTGGATGTTAGGGTTAAGTTTGTTCACTGAAAGGCTAAAATAAAACATGAGATTATCAGGAGGATTGGTTTAGCATCAGCAGTGACATGTCTCACTGATGATCAGGAAATTTAAGTCTATGATCAGAATTGTTACATGTATGGTCAAGATCTCTGGGTGTTTTGTCAGGATATCTGAGTCTTTAGTCAGGAGCTTTAGGTTTAAGATCAAAATCACAGGGACTATGGTCGAGATCTCAGCCTGTGGTTATCAGCGTTAGGTTGATGGTCATGATCCATTGGTCTGTGGTCAGGAGCATACAGTACCTCCTCATGTATAAGTTTGACCTTTAACCCTTCTTATATACAAATAAATGCTGGACTTTTTAAAAAAAAAAAATACTGGAGATGATTGAAACATTGAGCACACAATAAAAACAGTCTTTATTTACTAACTGGTGCTAGTACAGCATGCTGTTCCTATTGGCCACTGCAAAACTATGATTGTGGTCATTGTCTGTTATCTGGAGATCCATCATTATCAGAAGATTTTCTTGAACATCATGTAGGAAAATTCTTTCTTTTTGATGATGAGTGTGAATTATTGTTTGTTTATTGATCGTGAGAAGAGAAAGAGAGAGGGAGGGAACGGTAACAGTTTGGCATGCGGCGGTGTCAGTCCTCAGTTTGATTTTTGCTTTAAAACGATGTAAAACCAATCAGATCAAACAGTGTAGAGATCCGACTGTTGATGAGATTAGGGAGGGCTCACTGCCCCGTCATCAGCTCTAGACGCGTCCTCAAATGGGTAGCTCAGTTGTGGTGGACAGCAAATCCCCTGCCATGCTGGGCTACCCTGCCAAGTCAAACCAAGTTGAGCCAAGCTGCTCCTTGTAATGGAAAAGCCCAGCAACAGATCTCTGATGGGTTAGAACAGAGGGCATGGTCTAGACCTGCCCCCTTTGGAAAGGCTCTGATAGGTCTGCTTTACAAATGAAAACTGACTGATTAATTTGATTGATGTGTCCGTCTGTCTGTTACAGATTCTGGGGCAGGGTTCTGTAGTGGTCCTGTTGGTGTTCCATATCTTGGAGTTTGCTGTTTCCCTCACCGTCTCTATCTTTGCCTGTAGAGCTACCTGTAACTGCTGTGGCAACCAGGTGAGTTCATACTGACAGGTACCTGGTAGGTCTACCTGTAGCTGTGAATATTTATTCATGAAAACGGTTGTTCTGTGTGTGGTTGTTTGATGTTTGTTGATGTTGTGTGTCGTTGTGTAGCAACATCCATATGTCTACTACACGCCTGCCCAGGCTCCACCACATACTGGACCTGCCACCACGGCTGTACCACCACAACAGGTACCCCCCTAAATACTATAAAAGTGGACCAGAATGGTCACATGATCAGTCTCTGTGGTTCTGATTGTAGTTAAATCATCACTAACGTGTTCTTCTCTTTGTGTTTGTGGTTTTACAGATTTCCAGCTTCCCAAAACCCATAGAGAACCAGGACCAGATTTTCCCTGGACTCAATGAACCTCCGGCCTACACTGGCTGAAGAATAGACCTGCTTTAAAATAAAATCACATGATGACAACATGCAATGAACATGTGAATAACATGATAATTACATGAGACAAATATATTAACCCTTAGAGCTCACGCTGCACAAATCCGTGCTGCAGGCACACCCTTTTGTAAATTGCTTGGTAACTTTTTAAGCGTAAGTCGTAGACTCTTTGTTTTCCTCTGAAAGCTGACCATTTTTTTGTTCGTTCGCTACCATCGATGTCTCCGTACCCCTAAAGGGCGCCGCTGTAGCGAGTCCGGGACTTCGGTGACTTTTTGGGGTCTTTGGAGATTAAATCCACATCTGATAAAAAGCATCTTCTTATCCATTTTTAATCCATATTGTAATGAAGTTCCATTATAATCTACATTATCAGTGTTTTATAACCATATAAGGAATTGTAGAAGCTATATCTCATGTTTTTCCACTGTTGCTTCGTTATGACACCAACTGTGTGCTTTTGCAGAAGAATCTCATCTTAATCCTGTTAGCACAAACGGTTGACACCTTCCAGATAATGAACTTTGCTCTTATCTTCTCAGTGCTTGTGTAAAACTGTAGATTTATGTTGTTACTATTAGGTGTGAGATGTGAAGAAAATGTTTCTGTGGGAAGGAATGCAACTCAGATGTGCTTTGTGGCGGGAGGACTGCGGATTCAAGGATGTTCAGCCTGTTAATCAAAATAAAGACATTCTCTTCTCAACTCCCTAAAAGGGGGGCTGTTTATTCGCCACTAGTTTCTGCTTTGCACAGGCTATGCTGACTTAAGCATATGCCCACTTATGAAAAAACTGTAAACATGTATCCTTATATTACTGTGCTTAGAAGAATTCTCTTCAATGAGAGGAAGCTGCATTTCTCTGTAAGCTGCTCATTCTTTGCAAGTAAACTTTTAAAAGACAGCTCACTCTCTTCTCATTTTTTCTACACTGGCACCACTAGTCAGAGGTGGATGAAAGGTGTTTTTCTGTCACATATTCATACATCATGTTTGTTACGTGTGCCTAGCTCTGCATGTTTCCTCTCTCCCTGCCCTCTCTGGTCTCCCTCCTCCCCCTACCTGTGGGCTGCAGCACACCTGTGTGCTGTTAGCACTCAGGGTGGAGGAGGGGGAGTATTTAGAGCGGCAGGGGAGAGGAGCATGCAGAGCAGAGAGAGCAGAGCTGGGCCAGGCACCCGTGACACTCTCATGGAGAAGCGCGTGAGGAGGTTTGTTTCTTTGGTATTTGAGTAACTATTTTTTCGTTTAGGATTAATTCATTCGGTTAACCAAGCGTTTTGTTTCCCGTTTCTCCTTTTCCTCCCTCCCCAGGCATGTTTAGATCGCTGGGTTTTGTTGTTTTAGTTTGGCTGTAGTCGTCGGTAGTCCTGTTTTCTCGTTGTTTTCTTTTCTTGATTAAATAGTTCTTTTGGTTAGGTAGTTTTAGTTAGGGGTGGTGGCTGGTCCAATGGCCCATTGCGTGGTTCGCCAGTCCACCACCCCTCTTTTGTTCTTTTTGGCCGGCGGCTGCAGCCCTTTTTATTTCATTGATTTGATTAATGTTTAAATTAATTCATTGATCTGTTTATTAAAATAAAGCTTGGATTATTTTGGAACTCAAACCATTTGTCTGTGTCCTTTTATATATGTTATGGTCTCTTTTGATACGAGCCTTATTTTTTTTTTTCCCGGTTTAAATGAATAATTTTTAAGAGGCCATAACAATGTTCCATCTCTGGTATTCTTCAGTGGGCAGCAATGCATTATGGGAGGGGCAGTCGACCAGTTGTTTCTCTACTGCTTAAAGGAATGGCACAAATGAATCTAACTGCAATAAAGCGCATGCACTTGTTCCTGTATAGATGTAGATATTCTGAAAACCCTCAGTCACAGAATGTTTATTTTTTCACAGTTTTGTCCCCAAGAGATGGAGAACAAGTCTGTGCAAAGAAAATGCTTAGTCACTCTTGTTTACTGTGTTATCAATATAAATCTCTGAGTTTCAAATTCTGATTTGTTTTTTCTTTTGTCTTTAGAGTCCTATAACCTTTTAAAAATGCAAGTGACATTTGTTGAGTAGATGTGTTCTTAAAGCCCAGGTTGTCCTGAAAAAAAAGATGTATAGAGCTTGACTGTGGACCCCAGGGTTGGTGTTTTATAAGCTTTTTAAGAAAAAAGTCCAGACGAGACACGATGGTGAAAATAACAGCTGTAAGCTCTAAAGGTTAAAGTGAATAATCTGATGAAACATCCCACTCCTGCTCTGTCTGATAGCAGGATTAAATATCTTGGACTAATTTTGTGTTGGTGAACAAAGCATCTGGATGAACCAAACACAGCATGCGTGCGTTTCATAAAGGCACAGTTGTGTGATTGCACAGAAGAAGAAGAAATTCACAAATGAACAGACTGAATCTTCTTTTTCACCTTTTTTGTTTGTCTCGATTGAAATTTCCCGTTCATTCTCTCAAAGGTATTCTGGACCATCGTCAGCTTAATTGTGAAAAACACTACAAGTCCAAGTCATAACTCAAGAGTGCATCTTTCTTGACACCAACTGCTCTGGTTGCCCAGCAACAGTTGAATTGCACCGCTTTTGTGTGTAATGAGGGTGATCTGCATGTCAGTGAACTAATTTTGCTCTGATTTTTGAATATTCCCTCTCTGACTCGCGTACAGGTACATGCATAACTGGGACAGGTCACAGTTAGCTATGGCTGTACGCATTTTGTGCACATTTAGCATGGATTTCCACTTTGCACATGCTCTGTGGATGACATCCATAAAAAAACGCAAAAAGTGTGAAGCATCAAGCTCGCTTGTGGAATTGCGGTGGTTAATTGAGAACACGCAGAGGCATTAGATGCGCTCTCTATGGGCTGCTATATATTTACAGTCAGCTACGGTTGAGGACAGAATTATTAGCCCCCCAAAGAAAATTTCAGTTTTTCTCAAGTATTTCCCAAGTGCTGTTGAACAGAGTAAAGAGGTTTTAACACAGATTTTCCAAACATCATGGTTTTATTTTGGATGTCTACATTGTTTTACTTTGCACACAGAAATAAAAATGTTTCAGAAAAACTACCAGCATCTAAATTTTTAGCCCCCTTTAGAACTGACCCTGTCAGCCTGGAGAAGGATTATGAAGACTGGAGGCGTGACCTTTGGTCAGGTGAAACTAAACTAGAGCTCTTTGACCACAGAGATGTTGGAGATGTTTGGAGAAAGAAGGGAGAGGCGTATCACCCAGAGAACAGCGTCCCCACAGTGAAACATGGTGGTGGGAGGGTTATGCTGTGGGGATGCTTCAGTGAGTCTGGAACTGGAAACCTTGTCAAGGTGGAAGGATCCATGAAGACCAAGGTCCATGCCAGATCTGGAGGAGCTGGAGAGATTGGCCAAAAAAGAATGGGCTGGGGTTCCTCAGGAGACTGTCAGAGACTAAAACTACAACAAACGACTGCAGGATGTTACCCAGCAAAATGTTAAAATAAGCTGTGTTAAAAAGTCTTGCTTTTTCAACAGCACTTGAGAAATACATTTAAATCAATTAAATTGTCATGGGGGGCTAATAATTTTGTCCTCATGTGTTTGTCAACAAAGCTGATACAGGAAATAAAACCTAACTCTCCACAAACCTCACCACCCATCGCTGGTTGAGACATGCCCACAACAGATGTTCTGCCCTAACATGAGTCACCCTCAACTGTGAGCCAAGAGAGGATGCTGGAGTGGAAAAAGGGGAGGTTACAGCTTAGAGACTTTTCCAGGGAATTCATACTTCTCCGAAATCAGACCACGAGTGTCGTCAACATTTGATAAGTTGAATAAGTTTATGTGAGAAAACAACAGTGCAAAGACAGAGGACCAGAGCAAACCCTTTTTCTTCTACCCTGGCCTCTTTTGGAGCAGGATCAAGACTGCGAGGGGAATTACAGGATCACGTCTCTACAGTTTTCCTGTTCTGCTTTCTTCTGGGACTGAGTTTGGAGAGTGCTGCAGGAAAAGGACTCTTACCACCACTGGTGGATTATTTCCCTGAGGACTGCCATCTTGGGGTGGATAAGCATTCTTTCCAACTGTGTATTTTTGTTTGGGACAGAGTTGTTTTTACTCTCCAGCCACAGAGGGCTAGGATTATTTCTCAGGATTTTGTACAAGATTGTGACATTTGACTTCATATTTAAGTTCTCTGATCCTACAAGTTTAGTGTAGTTTACATCCAAGGTTCCTATAGTTTATTCTAGCCAACAAATATAAGAGACTCTTTGGATTTTTGGATAAATCTCTAAACTCATTTCCTAACACATTCACCAAGAGCAAAGGTTCATAGAGGAGAGCTGCTGTTAACTGATGCGTCTAATGTTGGTATTCAGCCCAAGGCTGCTGGATTGAGTGCTGCATTACTGGAATTAGAGTAGACATCAGTGATACAGATAGGGACCATAGCTGAGAGACAGAGAGCCTCAGTCACCAACGATCTCACCTGGACGATGTCATCTGCAGTTACAACCACATCAGGTGGCCTGGTGGTGGTCACCCAGGTGTTACCATCTAATCAACCCCAACCTCAGGAGGTTCAGCTGGCGGGTCTGGGGACGCACAGGTTCATCCAGGCATACCCCATGGCTGTCGGGGTGAGTTATTTTATCGTTCAAAAGTGTTTTTGTTTGTTGGTTTGTTTTTTTGTGAATTTTTATTTTGTTGTGAAAAGTGACATTCAAGTTTACATCATAAAGTATGCAGTATTTAGTTTACATGATAGAGTATACAGTATTTGGTATATATAGAGTATAGGGTGTATAGATTATAACTTACAGCCTTTTCTGTTTTCAGCTGTGCAACATTTACAACAGCATTAATTGTCTATTTCTTCTTCTTCTGTGTTTGCAGACGGTCCAGATCATGATCGGCACCTTTGTCCTCTTGTTCGGTATCGTCAAGTTGTTTCACCTGCTGTCTTTTGGAGTGATCAGTGGCTTCTTTGTTTGGGGTGCTGGCTTTGTGAGTATTTATTAAGCCATAGTATTTGTTTACATAAATCAATATAACATGACTAAATTTTTGTCTTACAAAATGTTTTCTATGTAAAAAAGATCACAAAATATCATTAAGTTAAAATATCACACCTTAAATATGTCCGTCATTAAAAGTTCTATTAAATTACAAATGACACCCTTTGAGAATGGGATCAATGAAGTAAACTGATATTTTAAAAAGTCGCATATAAAAAATAATTTTATTAAACTGTAAAAAATATTAAAATCATAAATTTTCAGTGAATAGAAAATGCGACAAATTACAAATGTACAAAAAACAAACAAAAACTAAATAAATAAGTTAAGCTTTTTGATGATTAATTTTAAAAATAAAAAAATGTTAGAAGATATTTTATATTACTTTTATTGAAAAGGAAGGGAGATATTTCTAATTAAAGAATTAAACAGTTCACTCATTTGCAATTTTAATGTCTTTTTCTTTGTTTGTTTGTTTTGTTATATTCCACAAATTTAGGAGCAGTAAATTACTTCAGGTATTGATTTCAGCTTATTCAAATGTTTTTAGAGTATTTATGTGAGTAAACATCTATTTATTAAACTAAAATAAGGTTTGGTTGAATTTTGACATATTTCACATACAGTATATCTCATATTGTATATATAGGCATATATCGCTGCCTGGTGGTTGCCAGGCAACCAGAGCAGTTGTCAGCAAGAGAGATGCACTCTTAAGTTATATCTTGGACTTGTAGTGTTTTTCACAATTGAGTTGACAACATGAAGTGAGTTGAAACCTGTGAAAACAAAGAAGATGGATGGTCCAGGACACCTCTGAGAGAAAGAACGGAAAATTTCCATCAAGAAAAACACAAAAAAGGTGAAAAGAAGACGTCAGTCTCAACCACAACTCCTGGCTAGCTTAAAAGCTAACAACTGCCTGATCAACAGGAGACTACTGAATGCTACCTAATGAGGTAGCATGGGGCGGCACATACCAACACAGCAAAACAAAGCCCTACACTTACACCAGAACTGACAGCGTGCCCACGGAGTTTACCTCTTTCTAGATAGAGTTTGTCCAGAGAACGGAGCGCTCAGAGACTGACAGGAGGAGGGCGTGGAGCAGCACAACACCTACAGCCAGTGGGGAGGAGGCAGAGACGGCGTTGTGTGAGACAGCAGAAGCGGGGCTAACAAGCCGGACTGCAGGCTAGGCTAAGAGCCGCCCCACACAAACCTTTCGTACCGAGCATCTTTGTCCCGGGTGCCCGCTCCCTCGCCAGCAGGATGGATGACGTGAGGCTGCGGATTTCTAACCATCACTTGGACAACTGTGTTTGCTGCTACAGAGACTGCCAAACGTAATTTTGTTGCATTTTTACAATGCAATGACAATAAATGACATTCATGTATATCAGAGGAATATTCTGTCTAAATAATCATCTTTTCAACAATCAATCTAATTCTGTGTTAAAGTTCATCGTTTATTCAATGTTGTTTTGTGTCTCATTCTCAGTACATCACCTCCGGCGCACTCACAGTGGCTGCTGGGAAATCTCTCAGTCCCTGTCTGGTGAGTGACTTCCTGTTGTCCAGAATCCTGTTACTTCCTGTGTGTGTTGCTGTCATGTGATTGTTAAAATCATGAGAATCAGTGTAGGTTTCCCAGCATGCTTCATTTCATGTCATCTATACAAACACACATTTGTTTTTTCATTGATTTCTGGCCTGTATCTGGCATGTCTCTCTGTCTGATTCTTAATCAGATATTCTCATCCTGTCCTGTGCTGTCTGACCTTCATTTAGCCGTCTGTGACCTCTAATATAGATATTATTGTTGTACCTGTCTGGCTCTGTCTTTCCTCTCATGTGTCTCTTCTCTCCCAGGTCAACACTGCTTTGGGTTTCAACGTGGTTTCCTCCGTAGCAGCATTCACCGGCATCGTCCTGTACAGTTTTGATGTTGCAGGAGGGGCCATGCCCTGCTGGGGATATGACTGCATGGTAATTTCTTTCAATGATGTTTTTTACATCTGCAGGATAAAATCGAGGTAAAATACTTGAACAACGTGCATAAATAAAAGACAGGTATTATCATTGCATGGTTCCTCTAAATTTCACACACACCTCTGACCAAAGTGACGAATTACATAAAACAACAACACAAAGAAAACTGAAGGAGGAATAACATCAATGAAACAACAGAAGAGTCAGACAGAGAGCAGGGAAGAGGACCAGAGGAGGACAAGAAGATCCAGAATTATCATCAAGATCAACAGCTGCTGCAACCATATCAACATTTATACCATCTTCATCTTCAACAGCATAATCATCACTACATTTAACTTTATCATCATCATCATCATCATCGTCATTTTAATCAGTCTCATTTAGGTGTTCAGCAGAGCTTTGTTGTCAGCCTCTTGATTATCTAAACAGATTCTTCCACCCAGACTGGTTTTGGTAAATCTTTCCTAGACCTCCATCAGGTAATGAGGTGGATTACAGGTGAATCAGGATCAGCATCTCCAAGTCTGAGGTCATGGTTTTCTGCTGTCTGTAGTGGATTAGTCCCCCTGGTGAGGAGTGAGTCAGAACCTCATGTGAAGGAGGTAAAGTATCTGGATGTTAGGGTTAAGTTTGTTCACTGAAAGGCTAAAATAAAACATGAGATTATCAGGAGGATTGGTTTAGCATCAGCAGTGACATGTCTCACTGATGATCAGGAAATTTAAGTCTATGATCAGAATTGTTACATCTATGGTCAAGATCTCTGGGTGTTTTGTCAGGATATCTGAGTCTTTAGTCAGGAGCTTTAGGTTTAAGATCAAAATCACAGGGACTATGGTCGAGATCTCAGCCTGTGGTTATCAGCGTTAGGTTGATGGTCATGATCCGTTGGTCTGTGGTCAGGAGCATACAGTACCTCCTCATGTATAAGTTTGACCTTTTACCCTTCTTATATACAAATAAATGCTGGACTTTTTACAAATCAAATACTGGAGATTTTTGAAACATTGAACCCACAATAAAAACAGTCTGTAATTTACTAACAGGTGCTCTGATTTTTGTTGTAAAACGATGTAAAACCAATCAGATCAAACAGTGTAGAGATCCGACTGTTGATGAGATTAGGGAGGGCTCACTGCCCCATCATCAGCTCTAGACGCTCAGTCAAACGGGTAGCTCAGCTGTGGTGGACAACAAATCCCAGCAAAATGGAAAAGCCCAGCAACAGATCTGGTTAGAACAGACGACATGGTCTAGACCTGCCCCCTTGGAACGGCTCTGATGTGTCCGTCTGTCTGTTACAGGTTCTGGATTCAGGTTTTTCAGGGGTCCTGTTGGTGTTCCATATCTTGGAGTTTGCCATTTCCCTCACCGTCTCTATCTTTGCCTGTAGAGCTACCTGTAACTGCTGTGGCAACCAGGTGAGTTCATACTGACAGGTACCTGGTAGGTCTACCTGTAGCTGTGAATATTTATTCATGAAAACACTGGAAATGAAACCTGATGGTTGTTCTGTGTGTGGTTGTTTGATGTTTGTTGATGTTGTGTGTCGTTGTGTAGCAACATCCATACGTCCACTTCACGCCTGCCCAGGCTCCACCACATACTGGACCTGCCACCATGGCTGTACCACCACAACAGGTACCCCCCTAAATACTATAAAAGTGGACCAGAATGGTCACATGATCAGTCTCTGTGGTTCTGATTGTAGTTAAATCATCACTAACGTGTTCTTCTCTTTGTGTTTGTGGTTTTACAGATTTCCAGCTTCCCAAAACCCATAGAGAACCAGGACCAGATTTTCCCTGGGCCCAATGAACCTCCGGCCTACACTGGCTGAAGAAAAGACCTGCTTTAAAATAAAATCACATGATGACAACATGCAATGAACATGTGAATAACATGATAATTACATGAGACAAATATATTAACCCTTAGAGCTCACGCTGCACAGATCCGTGCTGCAGGCACACCCTTTTGTAAATTGCTTGGTAACTTTTTAAGCGTACATCGTAGGCACTAGCTGTTTTTCCTGTAAAAGCTCTCTGTTTTGCCTTTCTTCATGTCTTCCATGCATTTGTAGCTCTTACAGAACTTTCTCTTGTGAGCCTGGAACTTGGCCGACTCTCCGGGGTCTCTGAGGACAGCGTTGTTGTCTACAACAGGAAGTGACACAGTTTATAAAAATGTTAGTAACTTTTGAAGCATAAGTCATAGACTCTTTGTTTTCCTCTGAAAGCTGACCATTTTTTTGTTTGTTCGCTACCATCGATGTCTCCGTACCCCTAAAGGTCGCCGTTGTAGCGAGGCTGGGACTTAGGTGACTTTTCGGGGTCTTTGGAAATTAAATCCACATTCGATAATAGGCATCTTTTTATCCATTTTTAATCCATATTCATACATCATGTTCCATCTCTGGCATTCTGCAGTGGGCAGCAATGCATTATGGGAGGGGCAGTCGACCAGTTGTTTCTCTACTGCTTAAGGGAATGGCACAAATGAATCTAACTGCAATAAAGCGCATGCACTGGTTCCTTGTATAGATATAGATATTCTGAAAACTGTCAGTCACAGAATGTTTATTTTTTCTCTGTTTTGTCCACAAGAGATGGAGAACAAGTCTGTGCAAAGAAAATGCTTAGTCACTCCTGTTTACTGTGTTATCAATAAAAATCTCTGAGTTTCACATTCTGATTTGTTTTATCCTTATGCCTTTAGAGTCCTATAACATTTTTAAAATTCAAGTGACATTTGTTTAGTAGATATATTCTTAAAGCCCAGGTTGTCCTGGAAAAAAAAGGATGTATGGCTTGACTGTGGACCACAGGGTTGATGTTTTATAAGCTTTTTAAAACAAAAAGTCCAGATGAGACATGATGGTAAAAAAAAAAAAAAAAATAGCTTTGAACTCTAAGAAAAAAAACAAAACAAAAAAATAACCCTAAATCAGTCATTTGTAATTATTTTAATCTAGTACGATTAACATGATTTCCAACACTCAGCTTTTTCTGAAAAAAAAAAAATAATAATAATCTGTATCTGTATCATATATCTGAAATTCTAAATGTTTTTCCCAAAATTGTTCATTTTCTTCACTAACCAGAACCCAGACATAAAGATGTCTGAGAAACTTTAGACAGAAAAATATGAAAACTGACCAAAAAATTCCAAACTATATGTCGATGTCTACTGGATCTATAGGTTCTTTGCTGATGACATCACTCAGCAGATCAGAACTCTTGATGGGGGGCAGGAGGTGATTTCTGCAGAAACTCTACCAAAAGGCCACGTTAGAGCTGTTCGGCTATGACAAGAGTTCAAAGTGAGAAAATAAACACATTCTTCATTCTTAAACTACTTTTGTGTCCTTTAAAGTTGACAACTATTCAGGAAGAATAAAGAAACAAAACCTCACAGAGAAACAGTGGCAGGATGGGATTAAAAATCCTCTGTCTAAATCCTGGATCAGTCGCTCCTTTATGATCTGTTTCCATGGTTTGGTTCAGGCCATGAACCGGCTCACGATAACTCCACGAGGTTTAATCTGCTGATAGCAGTTTAGTTTAGTTATTTAGAGTTATTTAACCAGGAAAGCCTCATTGAGATTAAGACTCTCGATTACAAGATTGTCCCTGACGAGACAGACAGCAGCCCAACTAACGTCAAATTTCCATATACAGCGGGCGCCGCACACCGAAGCGCAGCGGGTTTGCTCCGACTGAAAGGCGAGCAACCTCGCCCACTGGAAGCAAGTCTAGAGCACTGTGCCATGGCGCACAAGCCCAGATCAGCGGGGAGAGATCATGGGAGAACTGCGAGTTCACGCAGGAATAGTATGTCAACAGTGGACTATTTTACCTTTTGGGGTTAATTTTTCATCCTTTCCAGTATAAGTCTATGATATTATTGCTTCTTCCATTGGGTGAGTACATTAAGAAGTTTAAAGGTTAATGTTTGCTTAAACGATCTGTGGTTTTATGCAAAATTCTTTGGCTAAATATCCCCAAGAGTTAACTTTTCCTCGTCAATGGCGCCATTGTAGCTCTGTGACCCACTGACCTCTCGTTGACCCTTTGCTCTCGCTGCAGGATGAGACGTAATGTTGATATAGTGATGATTTACGATCAGAGCCCGTGCATTGTGTTTTATTTTGAAAGAACCGGATGTTCTACACTTGTGACTTCCATGGTTGGTGCTTTCTGAACGACAGTGAATTTACGAGCGCTGAAAATACACCTGCAGCGTATCTGAAACGAAGCGGAGCGGAGTGCTGCTCCAGGCACGCGCTGCTGCCAGTCTGGAGCGCCGGCTATGATCGGCGCACATGTTATATATGGAAATTGGGGGTAGTATAGTTGGCTGGGATGCCTGTTGAAATGCCTGACTGAATCATTATTTGGCAGAATGATTGGTTTTTGGGGTTGTGATTGTGCTGTCCCTAATGTCTGTGGGTTGAGAACTGAAGGACCACGCTAGAGCTACTCATATCTGTTGCATGAATATATTTGACAATCATGTGGGAAAGCTCCCATAGTAAACTCTTTAGAAGGTGACTGGAGGAACGTTCTGTCTGTCATATTCATGACGGGCCAATCAGAGGGACAGATTGCGTTGTGCCCATGCGCTACTCTTGTGCAGGCTACCGCTGCCTTAGATGGTTAGGGGCGGAGCTTCATGTAAAATTGATGCCAAGGCCGGTCAGGAGAATAGTGATGGGAATTCTGGCTGTTTTCAGAGATCCGGATCATTCGGCTCAGTTCAGCAAGAAGAGCTGGCTGCTTCAGCTCCCGAACGGCTCTTCATTCTGTACCACTTTGGCTTTTTAATTAAGGGTGCTTTCACATTAATACCAGTAATTTCAAAACCGCGCCACGGCGCAATTCCTCCCCCTCCCCCTTCCCCCCCGGCTTGCTTTCACACTAGCAACATCGAACCATGCCTGGGCGCACTTGCGTATTTACTTGGTCTGAAACAGCAGGTGGCGATATGCACGTAGCAGGTTTACAACCCTGCAAAGGAGGGGAAACAAGAAAAAGCTACCATGGCGACCGCTGGGGTCATGACCTGGGTGAAGACCGCTTTTGTTTTGACCTGGCAAAAAGTCCATTCTGCAGCCATGGATGATTAAAATCACTTTTAAGATGGCAGCAATTTCACTCTTCATATCTGCACATCTACTACAGCTCAGAGGATTAAATGGGCTGGCACTGCGCAGATACAGCGGTTTTTGAGGTGACAGGAGACTTTTATTGCATTTGCACCTCCTCTCACTGACTCCTACTTGTGTCCATCTGTAAGGTGAGTCCTAGCAGACCGTTTATTGACTGGACTCTGATGATTTCCGCCTTTTATTGAGGAAAAATGTGAACAAATTGCAGCGCTGTTGAAAGAAGTTTAGTTTTTACGATGATGTCATAAAGCTGATATGATGCTCTGTCCCATATCCAAGCGTGGTTGCATTCACAACTCATCTGAACCGTGCCAGAGTCCACTTGAATTGCTCCCAAGACCACCTCCCCAAGTGGGCCCAGGCCCGATGCCTAGGTGCGGTTCGTTTGCATTCACACTACCCAAACGAACCGGACTTTGGGCTCAAGTGCACTCGGATCCGGGACCGGGCCCCTAATGTGAAAGCACCCTAAAAAAATTAAGCATTTTTTGACCCATGATTGATATAACTGCATGATTTTTTTTTTTTTTTACTGTTAAACTAAATCCTTTTATTTTCAGAATAGTAAACATTTTACACAATGCTTGATGTAAAAACATAATTTTTTAGACAGTTGTGATGTCCATGACATCATGAGATGTTTGGTGTTGTCAGCCTGAGTGTGTGTGTCTGTGGTTGCAGCTCATTGATTGGAGTAATGTCACACACCTGTGCTTAGAGTGAGGAGGTTATTTAAGCTCCTGCAGTCACAGATTCTCTCTCTGACCTGGCCTCCACACAGGTATACCACACTTGGGTTTAGTTATGTTAGAGTAGGTTTAGTTCAGTTTGCATTTTACATTTACACACATTATCTTCACTCATAAACATCCTACACTACCAACTCGACTGATTTACACACTTCATGCTGTAAATATTTAATTTGATCCTATTTGAAGTAACTTTGAGTAATTTGGTTTAATTTGGCATTTCTGACTCTTTAGTTTGGTTCAATTCAGTTTAATAGTAAACTGCCTAATTTGATTATTTGATTTAAATGCTTAATTTAGTTTAAAGGTGACATATTTTACCCTTTTAAGACAAGTTTATGTTGTTCTCAGAGGTCCCCAAAACATGCCTGTGAAGTTTATTGCTGAAAAAACACTTCAGTGTAGGATTTTTGCATGTCTAAAAACCCCTCTGTTTTCAGCCCTTCTCAGAATGAGCTGTTTCTGTGTCTGTGGCTTCAGGTGGTAGTTAGCTGTCTGACTCCGCCCCCGACCACACCCCTCTCAGGAAATGGATGCAGCACTTGTGATATTACAGACACTTTTTTCCCCCCAAAGTTTAGACTGGGATTTGAACCATCAATCTCCTAGACTGTAGTCAGCAGGGTAACCCACTGAGCTATCCAGCATCTCAGTTAGTAGCTGAGAGGATCAGTAGAGGAGGGCGGAGCTTTCCCCCAAGTGGGGGAGGGCCAAGCAGACCTAGGGGCGGGTGCTAAGGGCCCCTGGTGAGGTCACTCGATGTAAAAACTGAGAATGGCTTGTTTCTGCACACATTTTCTGAAAGGTAGAGAAAGAAGAGTAGAGGGAATGGATTTTTCTGGTACTTTAGGGGATTGTGGACAGACCAGGGACACATATTTGTGTTAGAAAAGCCTGAAAAAGTGATTTTTGCATAATATGTCCCCTTTAATTTGGTTTGATTTGACAGTAAAGACTTTCTTAAAAACTTTGCCATGGTGTTGTCTCCCTCCTTTGTTGTGACCAACTGAGCCAGGTCATGACACAGTCATAACTTTTATGTTTGAATGCTATAAGTTTCTTTTTACATTAGACATAAACGCAGTGAGCAGTCTTCTGTGATTTTCATTAAAATGATAATAATGCTCCTGACCACAGACCTAAAAAAAGCAAAAAATCCTTGATGTTAAACTATCATTTTTTAGATAACCAAGCACCAGTTCTGTAACTTTTTTAATGTTTCTATGTAGGTATATTATATTTTGCTATAATGGGTTGGACCTCTCCTAGCTGTCCTCACAGGGCCTCCAGCTCCTGTAGCGGGAAAGGCGGTGGTAATCAGAGAAACTGCTGGTTATGGGAAACAGATGTTTCCCATCTGAGAGGCTCAGAACAGAGCGACCCAGCATAGGAAGTGTAATCAGTTCCCTAACAGCACATTCTTTCTTTGCTTGCCTGCACAGCAAAATCGCCAGTGTTAGATTAACACTGATAGTGTTAAAACTAACACTAGGAAAGTGTTTATATGTGTCCACACTTTATAGTGTTAATTTAACACTTTTCAAAGTGTTACTCTTTTTTTTTTTAACTGAACCAGTGTTACTGCAACACTGTATGGTGTTAAAAATTTACACTGGTGAACACTGAGTAGTGTTGACAGTGCTTACACTAGAGTCAGTGTTAAAAAAATCAACTCTACTGGACTTCATGTAACTCTGGTGTGATAACATTAGTGAGTGTGTTACAATCAACTCCAGTGGGTATAGAGTTTTATCTATTAACTAGGGCTGCAAGCAGCACTGGAGGGCCCTCGCACCCCAGTGCAACTCGGGGTGTGGCGCAACCGCCACTGTGGGGCAATAGCGGGGTGTAGCGGAACCCATGAAGTGTGTCCAGGGCGATCCTTATTTGAGCATCATTACGAAAAAAACAGAAATGACCCATTTGCATTACTTCCTGTTGGCAGTGGAGGGCGCATGATGAGCTGTTTTCATGGGGGCGTGTTCAATGTGATACTGTTGTGTTGCCATAACATTTTGAAGACCACAGAATTATATTCCCCAAAGTTTCATCAGTTGTAAGTGTATAATTGTCCAAAAAATGGCCTTATTTTGAAATTGGGGCGGAGCTGGTGGACTTTCTGTTGGGATTTTGGCATGGGTCCAAATGGCTTTTTTGTAGCTCTGATGATGATCCATATGCAGAGCAGAAATAATAAGCTTAGGATAAACAGCATATTTTTGGTGATTTTTTTTGTGGCAACCATTAAAATGGAGTTGAAATAAATAAATAAATAAATAATAATAATAAATAAAAACAAAGTCTATCCACTGTCCTTACTCTATCAAATAAAGGCATTAAAAGGCCCAAAAATAAATCTTACAAAAAAAAACTTTTTTCATATTTTTTGGGCCATTTTACAACTTCTTTTTGCCACCTTTCCCCACTTTTCCCACCTTTATCCCATTTTTGCCCTTTTTTCACCTTTTGCCCATTTAAGCCACCTTTCATCATTAAATATACCTTTTTTCCCCAATTTTTTTGCTCATTTTTGCGACACCTTTCTGCCACTTTGATCCCATTTTTTGCCCTTTCTTTAACCATTTTTTGCCCTGTCTTTAACCATTTTTTGCACTTTTGTCCATGTAAGCTACCTTTTGCCATTAAATACCACTTGTTTCCTTTTTCCCAATTTTTGCCTCTTCTTTTTCCCATTTTTTCCCATTTTGCCCTTTTTCACATTTTTTTTGCCCCTTTGTGCCCATTTAAACTACCTTTTGCCATTACATACCACTTGTTTCCTCTTTTTTTTGCCCATTTTTGCCACTCTTGACTGCTTTTTTCTCATTTTAGTCACTTTTCACCCATTTCTACTACTTTCTGAACATTATTCCACTTTTTCTCCCCATTTTCATCCCTTTTCACCAATTTTTTGCTGCTTTTTGACCATTTTTGCCACCTAGACCTATTTTTAGTGCTACTTCAAGCTGTTTTTGCCACTTTTCACCTCTTAGATTGTGGCTTTTGCAAAGGTATTTTTTTTTTAAATGTGGCTCTTTGGTTGAGGGTTGAGTAACGCTGCTCTATAGCATAGTCCCCATAGTAACTATAAGTCTTTCCATTTTGCTCAGTGCACAGCAGAGGTTCACAAAGCAAATCACCTTTTTTCAGGTTTAAGGTTCCGTGCCTCCCCTGAAGCTCTTTGGCGCCCCCCAGGGGAGGCCCGCCTCACACTTTGAAAACCACTGGACTAGGGGCACACATTGGACAGTCCAATCAGAACGATACTGAAGCTCAAATCTAGAAAGGAGCGTTTCCAAAAACAGGACTGTTGCAGCATCAGGTTAGCCAGTGAAATATTGTGACTCTCTCAGGATTGGAGGAAATTTGACTGAAGGAAAAAGTTTGCTTTTGTTTCTCCAAATATTTCTTCAATTCAGCATTCTCTTTTCTCAACATGTCATCCTCTATCTCAAGCACCACAAAACTGTTTTTAGCACTAGGGCTCTCTGTTGAAGTACTAGGGATCTCTGCAGTGGCAATGTGTAGTTCATCTGTTTCTTCATCATCACCGCTGGTTGTGACCATTTGTTTCTTCCGTTTTGGGGTATTGCTGAGGTAGCCTGGAAAGGTCTTCCCCTTGTTCCATGCAAATCGTGTTGGCCCAGCAGCTTTGCCATTCGGGAAATGCCAACTGCTGACCCTTGAGTTGCAGTTTGGGGTAAAGTTTTTGTGCCTGAAAAAGGAAGGGGGGAAGAAAATCATTAATAATCTATTTAGATTATTTATTCATGTGTACAACAATTACAGTGAGGCAATCATTGGCAATGGAAAAACATAAATGTTATACTCCCTTCAACACTATAATTAGTTTGAAATATATAACTTGTTTGTTTGATATGTATGGGAAAGAGAAACAAATGTGAAAAGTTAAAAATCTAACAGTGTAGATGGTAACCTATTGTAATAGAATGCAGTGGTAAGAAAATGAGCACATTTTTAGGAATATATGTAACGTAAGCATGCTTAATCACTTAATTACCCATTTAGATAACCCAAAAATACACAAGATAATGCAGATTGTCTGGTTGTAGCTGACATAAAGCTTTCAGTAACTCATCTCTCTTAACAGCCGGGGTAAAGGACTAAACACTACAGCGAAGCTAAGTTGACCCCCACTACACCCTGATTAATACAACTGTGGTAGGAAGAAAAGCCTCTTAAAATTCAGAAACACATCGATCCTTGATGAGGAGGACACTTTTGTAGCCAGCTGACAGAGAAAAGTTAAAGTTCTGTCACGTATGTGACTTTACTGGCATGAGCTAACGTTAGCCTCCGCTAACGTTAGCGCGTTTTAGTCTCCGATCGATTCAAACATCGCGGCACACAACACTGAGGCATTTTAGATGGTAGGGCGTTTGGACCTGGAAATAGAATTCCAGGGAGCGCTTACGTCACAGCTTAACAACCGCAGATTACATATAAAGTTACAAATGTCACAAATATCACTCATCTGTGTGTCATCACCGTTGCTCTGCGCAGAGCGAGAGAAAAGTGAGCCCCGTGAGAAGAAAGCCCCTGAGCACACAGAAGTATCTGCCTTTAACCCTTTAGAGGAGGATCCCACAGAGGAATCCTGTGAATTACAACACTTCCCATCCGCTGTGGCCTGGCCTCCTTAGTGTATAACAAAGAGTGGTCTCACTAACATTAACCTTAGCTGTTCTCCTCAGTGTATACAAAAAAGAGCCACTCACTTATAACTCTAACCTTAGCGAGGATAATGTTGACTATGTATGGAAAATACTGTGTGTTGTCTTGTAAGCGTGCAACCCATCTGTGTTAAATGCCTTAGCTCTCAACTGTACCATCAGTTCACCAAGCTGACCTAAACCATCACTTTCTCTTACAGTGCATTTGTGTTTTAGCCTTAGCAATATTTTACACATATACTGCAATATTCATTTTTCCAACTGTTTAGCTGATTTGATTGCCGTATTTCTGCAGTATTTGATTTTCATGTAGCACTTGTTACAAACCTCATGTGTCATGTCCATCTCATTCACGCCCTGCTTGCGTTCCTAATGTCCTTCACCTGGCGCTGCCATGTTTGTTGTACTAACTTTCTTCTGCTTTATGACCTTCATCACCTCTGCCGACCTCACTTGTCCAAACAATTTGGTTTGTTTTTCCATTATCAAAGACTTCAGTTCATATTAGCAATTAATTTGAAAAAATCGGTACTTGTTGGATGAGATGATACGATATATCACCAAACAAAATATCGCAATGCTATGTCGTATCGACCCCCCCCACCACCCCTAATAGTTACTATCTTATTTGAGTTGTAACAAATCTGCAAAGTTTTCCCAGAATGCCTTTGGGCATTAAACCTTCATGCACACTGTTTACTGTTGCTGTCTTGGCCAGGACACTCTTGAAAAAGAGATTTTTAATCTTAATGAGGTTCTCTCCTGGATAAATAAAGGTTAAATAAAAGAAAAAAATAAACTGCACCAGGAGTGAAGTTGCTGTCTGAATTACAGAGGTCCAACCCATAGGGGGCGATGTTACTGTCGCTAATGTCAATGAATGTTGAATGACACACAGTGACATTCATGAAATATCAACCACTGGTCCAGTGGGTCACTAACAGCCATTGTTACAAACAGTTGCACAAAATAGTCCACCCTAAGTGAAATGATAACACTTTATCAGTGAGTACTACTGTAAAATACCAAATAATATTCAGGGCGTTGATTTGTCTCAATCACTGAGCAGACCAGGCGTTTATTTGGGACCAGGCGGCTATTTGGAACAGGCGTTTAATTCCTTTCTCACAAAAATCTTGCTTAGCAAAAATTGGAAAAATATGGTAAATTTAATCGAAGTATTTATTTACACCAGTATGAATATCACTTTTACATTTTTAAGAAAAGATTACAGGACCATAGTTATACTTTTGTCTTCTTCTGTCAACTCAACGCTCTCTAAACACTTTAAATACTGGTAAGGAACTAAACAAACACAAAGGTGACGACAGTTTAAAGTTAATGTGGTGCTTTTTATTTTTTCGCTGTACCGGGGCATGGCGCTGCTATCTCACTTGAGAAAACCAGCAAGGGAGGGGGGTGCCCCAGCCAATGAGGAGGCTAGTACTTGCAGCCAATCAGGCTCAGGTCAGAGGGAGCATTCCTATTAGCCGCTGTAGCTTCAGCTCAGTGAGAAGTTGATTCAATGGCGGAATCACGGCGGTGTTCGGTCCTGTGTAGAATTTGTTCATGATGATGGAGTGTTTTCTTGCCTGTGATTGGGCCGTTGGTTTCAGTGGAAAAGCAGAGCAAAATCACTCCACAACGCTTCGCCACGTCAGTATTCAATTCAGCGGACATTCTCATCCGCGAGGAGGCACGTAAAGAGAGGGGCGGAGCTACGGGGCTCAAACAGTCAAACCATGAGTGGGAGTTGAGAGTTGATTCTATATCTCAGTCACATATCGGAGCTTTGAATTAATTACACCCCACCATTATTTGGAACGGCCATTTATTTGTCAGAATGTACTGCCACCCGGTGGTTGATTGGTGTTTTTCGGTACTTAACTTTTTAAGGTAATCAGTTAACTATGATGTTTTGAGTTCTATGAACTTATCGGTGTTTCCAGTGCACAAAACCTCTCATTCAAATTAGATGATTCATCTGGATGTCATCTTAGATGTATGTCTTGTATGATTCACAATTGTAATGTCTTTATCTCCAGACCCCTAGGAGCCAGGGGCCACTAACAGACAAACCTCTCATTAAACTGTGAAAAGTATAAACGCATTTATATGACTGGTGACGTTTATTCACTCTGCTACATTTAATTTAGATTAAATGAAGACGTCAAATGTGATTGTGAACATTTCATGCCTTTTGCTCAAAGTCCACCTTCTCTACATAAAGTACTTCCTCATTACCTACCAACAGTTGTTTATCATGCACCTGTGCTCCAGTATCTCAGCAATAAAGCCAGCAAACCACACCAGTGACTTCAGAGAAGAAACTGATCAATAATTAACCTCAGAGAGTTTTTACATACACACAACTCACCTGAACCCTCAGTCACCAGCGATCTCACCTGGACCGACGATCTCACCTCAACGATGTCATCGACAGCTACAACCATATCGGGTGGCATGGTGGTGGTCACCCAGGTGTACCCATCTCATCGTCCCCAGGAAGGTCAGCGGGTGTGTCTGGGGACGCAGAGGTTCATCGAGGGATATCCTCTGGCTATCGGGGTGAGTTATTTTATCGTGAAAATGTGGTTTTATTGTTGAAAATTTTATTCTATTGTGAAAACAGAGATTCAGGTATAAACTTCAATTAACCGCTATGTTTCATTTCTGATTTAATTTTTGTGTTAGACAGTAAAAAGTTTCAGAGACATTAAACGAAATGATCAGAGTCCACTGTAGACGTTGATCACATAATAGACATGTTTATGGTCATATCAGCTGATTGGAGCAGGAGCTCTAATTAAAATCATCTTCATAGATCATGGGACAGTCACCTGATTTACAAAAGAACTTAAATATATTGGATAAAATGTTTTTTTTGTCACAGTTTAAGTCAGTTTCAGTTTTAAAAAATGTTCCTCTTTTCTACTTCATACATCAGTGTTAACATTTTAAAAAATTGTTTTATTCCGTCTTTTTTTCTTTACCTTTACACCTTGTTGAACTTCTTCTTTTAAATATACACATGCCATTACATCTTCTTTTGTTTCTACTTCTCTGGAAACCTAAAGCTGAACTCTATACTCCCCTCTTTATGTTTAAATTATAAAGTATACAGTATTTAGTTTACATGATAGAGTATATAGTATTTACTTTTCATTTACTGTATGTTTTGTTCCATTATTCCTGTGATCAACTGTATTACAAGGTATACATTTCAATAAGAGCATATGATATTTTTTTCCTTTTTTCCTCTTCTTCTTCTGTGGTGTCTGCAGACGGTTCAGATCATGATCGGTGCATTAGTCCTCTTGTCTGGTATCCCTATGGTGATTCGTGCAAACACCATAGGAGTGTACAGTGGTTTCTTTGTGTGGGGTGCCGGCTTTGTGAGTATTGATATTTTTTTCTTGATTAACCATGAAATTATAATTACTAAAAAACATAAATAAAAGAAAAACTGAATAATTTACTTTGTAAAATTAAATCCCTTAAAAAAAAAATATTTACATATAAAAAACAAACAGCAAACATCATTAACTATAAAAATCAATAATGAGATCATTATCTAAAAGTTCTATTAAATTAGAAACCACATTCTTTGAAAATGTAATTAATTAAGTAAACTGTTTATTTCAAATGTTGCTGTTGTTGCAATTTTTCTCTGTTGAGCAGTCAGTAAACATGGGGGGGGGTTCAAGAGAGCAGAGCCAGCCCCCAGCATTGGGAGACTGGCACCTTTATCCTTGAGCAACGCCCCTCCCCAAGGTATGCTTGAGCTACGCCTCTGTCTGGGCAGAATTCACGCCCGCACAGGGCGTTGTTTCCAGGCGGTCTTGACATCACACAGGTTTAACTCTTCGTCAGGAAAACTGGCAGAGTCACCTTTTGTTGCTTTGTATTTACACATGCAGTAAAATCGACACCTTCCTAGCCCTATCGTTTCCCCATGTCTGTAAGAGGATAGGCTTCATACAAGGAGAACAGTGGGGAGTGTTGGGGGAAAGGAGCTAAAACCCCATTACAGTTGCAGATTAAAAAAAAAAAAAATTCTAAAATGATAACAAAATACAAAAAAACCTTAAAAATGTCAGAAATTTTAGATGTTCAAAAAGGAAAAAATAAACATATTGTTTTTCATTTTTTTTCTGTAATATATTTTTCTTTTTTTAATCTTTATCATTTTGTGAGCAGTAAACAAATTCGGGTATGCTTATTGAAATGTTCCATAAAGGGTTTCAGTTTTCCGAATAAACATCTTTTTATCAAAATAAAATCAGGTTTTTCCGAGCATCATTCAGTCTAAATAATCGTCTTTTCAACAATCAAACTAATTCTGTGTTAAAGTTCATCGTTTATTCAATGTTGTTTTGTGTCTCGTTCTCAGTACCTCACCTCCGGCTCGCTCACAGTGGCTGCTGGGAAATCTCTTAGTCGCTGTCTGGTGAGTGACTTCCTGTTTGCCAGAATCCTGTTACTTCCTGTGTGTGTTGCTGTCATGTGATTGTTAAAATCATGAGACTCAGTGTAGGATTCCCAGCATGCTTCATTTCACGTCATCTATCTGATAAAATTTTTTTTTTTTTTTTTTACATAAATTTTTGGGCAGTATTTGGTTTGTTTCTTTGTCTTTTATCACTCTTTCATAGATATTATTGTCCTATCCTGTGCTGTCTGTTATTTAATCATCTCTGACCTCTAATATAGATATTACTGTTGTACCTGTCTGGCTCTGTCTTTCCTCTCATGTGTCTCCTCTCTTCCAGGTCAACACTGCGATGGGTTTCAATGTGGTTTCCTCAGTAGCAGCAGTTACCGCCATCATCCTGTACAGTTTTGACGTTGCAGGAGTGATTACTTACTGCTGGGATGACAACTGTGGACCATACATGGTAATTTCTTAAAAGTATTTTTAACACCTGCAGGATAATCAGAGCTAAAATACTTAAAAACAGACAGAAATGATAAACAGCTATCATCTCTGCATGGTTCCTCTAAATTTCACACACACCTCTGATCAAAGTGATGTTTGACATAAAACAACAACACAAAGAAAACTGGAGGAGGAACAACGTCAGTGAAACAACAGAAGAGTCAGACAGAGACCAGGGACGAGGACCAGAGGAGGACAAGATTCACAATTATCAACAAGACCAACAGCTGCTGCAACCATACCAACATTCATGCCATCTTCATCTTCAACTTCATCATCATCATCATCTTTATCAGTCTTATTTGGGTGTGTTCAGCAGAGCTTTGTCGTCAGCCTCCCCTTGATTGTCTAAACAGATTCTGCAGGTCAAACTGATTTTGGTGAATCTGTCTTATATCAGACAATGAGGTGGATTGCAGATGACTCAGGTTCAGCATCTCCAAGTCTGAGGTCCTGGTTTTCTGCTGTATATAGTGGATTACTCCCCCTGGTGAGAAGTGAGTCAGAACCTCATGTAAAGGAGATAAAGTATCTGGATGTTAGGGTTAAGTTTGTTCACTGAAAGGGTCAAATGAAGCACGATATTCACAGGAGGATTGGTGAAGCGTCAGTGGTGACATGGTCTTGCTGGAGATTTAGATATATGGTCAGAATTGTAAAGTCTATGATCAGAATTGTTAGGTCTGTGGTCAAGATCTCTGGGTGTTTGGCCATGATCTCTCAGTCTATGGTTAGGAGCTTTAGGTTTATGATAAAAATCACAGGGACTGTGGTCAGAATCTTTAGGTCTATGGTCATCATCATCTGTGTCTATAGTCAGGAGGTTTAGGTCTAGGGTTGTGATTCCTGGGTGGATGGTCATATTCTCTAGGTCTAAAATCACTATCTCTGACTCTATGGTCAGGAGCTATAGGTCTGTTGATAGGGGCTTTGTTCTATAGTCATGATACTTTGGTGTATGGTCATGACCTCTTGTTCATCATGATCCCTAGGTCTATTGTCAGAAGCATCAGGTCTGTGTTCATCATCTCTGGGTCTGTGATCAGGAACAGTGGGCATATGCAGATGATTTCTTGGTCTATCAAGCAGAAGTCTTTGGTTAGAAGCATTAGGCCCACTGTCATTATCTCTGGGTCTTTGATCATGATCTCTGAGTCAGTGGTCAGGATCATTAGATCTGTGGTCACAAACTTTCGGTTTGTTGTCATAATTTTAGGGCCTGAGATCATGATTCCAAATCAATGACATGACACTCAGGAGGGGGTCTTGGCAAATCCCCTGCCATGCTGTGATAACCTGCCAAGTTAAACCAAGTGGAGCCGTGCTGCTCCTTTTAATGGAAACGCCCCATTACAGATATCTGACTGATGGTCATTTTATTCAGGATTTCATTTAAACAAATTATTAAAGGGAAAAAATATAGCAAACAGAACAGCAATCTTCATTTTACTAGCAACTACGGGTTAGACTAGAGGTCATGGTCTAGACCTGCCCCCTTTGAAAGGGTCTGATGGGTTGGTTATGAACTGCTTTATGAATGCAAACTGACTGATTGATGTGTCCATCTTTCCCTTACAGGTACTGAGTCAGGGTTTCTCAGGGATCCTGTTGGTGTTCCACGTCTTGGAGTTTGCCGTTTCCCTCACCGTCTCTGTATTTGCCTGTAGATCTACCTGTAACTGCTGTGACCACCAGGTGAGATCATACTGAGCTGTCTACCTGTAACTGTGCTCATTTATTCATGAAACACTGAAATTAAAACTGTGAGGAAGCAGGAATCAAAGTGATGGTTGTTCTGTTGTGTGTCGTTATTTGATGTTTGTTCATGTTGTTGTGTAGCAACAGCCGTCTGTCTACGTCATCCCTGGAAATGCTGCCATGGCTGCCCAGGCTCCACCACCTTTACATACTGTACCTGTCACCATGGCTGTGCCGGCCCAACAGGTAGCCCCCCATTATTACAGGAGTGGACCAAAGATGGTTACATGATCAGTCTTTGTGGTTCTGACTGTGGTTGAGTCATTATTAACATTTTCTTCTCTTTGTTTTTGTTGTTTTGCAGATTTCCAGCTTCCCACAACCCACAGAGAACCAGAACCAGATCCACCCTGGACTCACTGAACCTCCGGCCTACACACGCTGAAGAAAACACCTGCTTTAAAGGGATATTTCAGGATTTCTGAAGTTGGGTGGTTAGACGTGCTTGGCCCTAGTACTGGCATTAGTCTCCAGTGATTTCTGCTAAGAAAATATGTTGGCTCCATATGTTTACCTCTGGGTCAGACCTCACAGCAGGAAGAGCAAAGCTCCAGAGGTCAATGGTCGCTCTCTTGGGAGGGGGTGTTCAGGGCTGGTCAGAATGAGTTTCAATAGTGATAACAGTGGGGTTTGTTGGTGCCTCTGAGTTCAGTCCTTGTTTGGAGTTGACTGAAGGGCATCAGGAAACTGTGCTTCATGGCTTGGGCTTTGCAATGGACTTGCCTGTAAATGTATGGAGTTTACTCAGTAATATGTACTCATCTCTGCCACAAATACGAGCTACATGGTCATTTACCCTCGATATAAACCACTAGAGTAGGTCTGCATTTCAAACGTTTGTACTGAAATTAGACATAAATAATAAAACAAAAGTTAAAAGCATGAGCGTTTGGCTGTGCATTTGTTTTCATATTTTCTATCAGTACATAGTGCTTACCTGAAGTGTAGGTACAGCGGAGCTCTTCAACCTATGCGTGTGTTTTGGTCGTCCTTGTAAAAAGTCCTGCTAATGGGCACTGCAAACGCTAAAACTTTTTCAGAGCAGCAGGTGGGGTGTTTATATCCATAGTCAGTGCAACAAGCCAAAGTTGTCGAAGACCGATGTCACGTGGAGGAATACGGTGAAATCAGTGTGGTGTCCAGGAGGTGTGCTTGTTAGAACAGCCAGGATAAACACAAGTACGCGGCATCTTCTGAATTTTCAGAAAACGGGATAAAAAACTCAAAAACGTGCTGTAGTAACCGATGTTTGACCCTGCTACACTGCGACCCACACAGCTGACCAGCAGATAACAGTGAGCGACGGCGGAAAGATACAAACTGGCAAAAGCTGCACTGGAAATTATTTCCTGGCAGAGAGAGGATTTTTGGGAGAAATGAAATGCTTTGTACGTTTTCGACACAGCGTACAGGCAAGCCAACATATTTTCTTTTCCCATTTTTACGTAACACTGGTTAATTTACGCAGACAAACGTTTCCATCTACAGCCTCTATACGCCGGCTCTCTCTGAGCTCGTAATAACAACAGGATCAAATGACACAGAAATCACTGGAGGATACTATAACCAAGCATCTCAGACCACCCAACTTCAAAACTCACAAAATACCCCTTTAAAAAGAATCACATGATAACAACATGGGATTAACATGAGAGAAACATGATATTAATGATAGTGACAGAAGATTAACATGAGATTTACATGTAAATAACAAGAGATTACCATGAGAAAAACAATATCATGACAGTCACAGGATATTAATATCAACATGACATGAACACTCAGAGTGAAATTCAAATATTTCTTTTCAAACATTGATGAGATGAATTAAAAAGGACAGATTAAAAATCACAACATTAATATAAAATGTTTTACACTCCATCACTGATGAAGATGAACCCTAAAGAACAGATAATAATAATGAGGTGTGTTTACTTTAATAGAGGCTGTACAGAGACTAAAAACACTAAATCACAGATTTATATATTTTTTTTTATCTTATATGATAAACATGATTTCATCACTGAGCTTGTTGTGATAAAAGTGTTTCTGTATGAAAAATAAAAATGTTCTTTGCAGTAGAACAGTTTATGTCTAATGAACCTATAGGTTCTTTACAGATGACGCCACTCAGCAGAACAGAACTCTTGATGGGGGGCAGGAGGTGATTTCTGCATAAACTCTACCAAAAGGCCACGTTAGAGGTCAGGGTACCAAAGTGTAATTTATTTTGAAAGGGCATTTGACCATACGGAAATGAAGAAAACGGCCAGCTTCACTCGTTTTTTGATTCTGGACACAAATCGAAAAAGAAATAATGGCCGCCATTTTTCCTTTTTGTTTTTTGAATTAAAACGATAAAACAAGGAAACCAACTTCGAAAAACAATTGAATTTCAGTTAATGTCATTTCCTTTTGTTGTTTTACATTACTTTTTTTTTTTTTACAGGGGGAACTTTATCATAGATTTTTAGCAAGAAGATGAAATTACTGTAATAACCACGTTGGCTGTGAGGTACTGTTTCTCAGCTTTGAGAAACTGAATTTTTCTGATAACCCAAACCGTCATGGTTATGCAAAGTGTGCTTCAACAGCGCGCCGGGTAGAATCTATGTGTGTTTCAAATGTGTGCTCGCTGCACAGTGTGGATCTTATCTGCTCCAGGTATGAATCTCCAGGAAGATGATGAAGACGGAGAATCTGGATCCTCTGTAACCCTGCCTCGATTTTGACTTTTCATTTCATACTTTGACCTTTTCAACTCACAATTTGGACTTCATCACTTTTTTTTAATATCTTGGATTCGCAATTTTAAATTCCAAATTTCCACTTTTAAACTCATGATTTCAAAATTTTTCTCATAATAGTTTTTACTTTTGATATCATATTTTGACCTTTTAGACCCCCAATTTTAAATTTAAGTCTTTTTTTTTTTTTTTTTTTTACTTTTTAAGTCATCATTTTGAATTTTAGCTCATATTTCAACAATTTCAACTCCTAATTTTGTCTTTTAAATCCCATATTTTGACCTCAGACTCACAATTCAAAGTTTTAACAATTGGGGGCTCATCCGGGATCTGAAATAAACCTGTTATTCCAGGTGCTTTGTTGGTTGCTTTCAAAAATTTGACAATTTGGCTCCTGCATGAATTATGGGTTGTATTTTGGAGTTGTTTGTTGACAACCCCACATGGGAGGCACTCAACCATGTAATGTAAAAAGGCTGATCTGTTGCAAATAGCTGGCCAGTTTGGCATTACAGTAAAGTCAGGCAGCAGAAAGGATAATATTAAACAAGCTGTGGTTTCTTATTTGTTGGAGAAGCAAATTCTCCCTGATGACTCTGAGGTAAAGTCAGAGAGTGGTGATGAAGAGGGTGTTGCTGATCCTGTTGAGGATGTAGGATTAAGGCAACTAGAAATGAGGTTCAAGGTTGAGCAACTGAAATTAGAATAACAAAGAAAGTGTAACTCGGTAAGAGCAACACTTCACCACTGTAGTCAGGTTCAACTGAAGGAGCGAGGGATGGATTAGTGTAACAGGCGAACACAGAGATTTATTTCCACAATCAACAAAGAAACTGAAGTTCAGATTAAATTTCCCCAATATATAAAAAATAAAAAACTTAAAAGTGTCCTTTCACAGCTTAGCGGTGTCTGATATCAAAGTTCGTCTGTTTGTTCGGTGTATACGTGTCTGCTACCCGGGTACAATCTATGTGTGTTTCATACGTGTGCTCGCTGCAGTGTGTGGATCTTATCTGCTCCAGGTATGAATCTCCAGGAAGATGATGAAGACGGAGAATCTGGATCCTCTCTAACCCTGCCTCGCATCAGACAGAAACCCTGGTTTGGATTCAACGCTGTCTCCAGAATGCAGATCCAGCAACTCAAAAAACCAATATGCCATAGCAGGAAATAAAATTAATTATTAATTAAATGAAATTATTAATCAAATCTTCAATTACTGTACAGTATGGTATGTCTCTTTTTTCTCTTTAACTCAGGTGTAACTTCCAATGCTGATCACAATAGTAGTGATGAACTATAACCTGAGACATTAAAACCACGGACATCATTAATGTGTTTTTGTAACAGCATTAATTATTCATGTTACACAAATTATCTCTTATCTCTAATCCATCATGTTTTCTCATTCACATTCACATCTAGGCTTTGAATTTTTTTTAATCATCCCATGAACTTAATCATATTATTTATATTATAAAAACAAGGAAAACCCATATGTGTATAAATCATTAGCATCAGCCCACACGTAGCATATTTCTAACTTTCTGACATTGAACAAGGTGTCCAGAAATGACGCAGGACAGATAAGAAAACAAATATGTTGTAATTAATGGCAACTGTATTTTTAGAAATGTGTTTTACTAATCCAGCATTTGATTTTATTATAATTATTCAATTTACCAAAAACACTACTTGTTTTTTTATAACAGCATTTTTTGAATGTTTAGATAATTATTACTACTGAAAGAAAGGAATAGCTACATCCATTTAAGAGTCCCCTCATTATTTCTCTCTTATTTATTTTTCAAACAACTGTTTCCGATGAGTCTACCGAATTACTTGAAAGCTGCAGCCAAACCTTAAAAATAAAGTGGTTCTGAAAACAAAATTTACATGATGGCGCTGAGGAAACTGACTAGTGCATAATTTATGGACCTTTCTGAGTATAGTTATGTAACTGATTTACAGATACATATAAATACACAAAGTGGAGTTTCTTTTAGTTGTACAAAGCACTGATTAAGCATATAGCTAGCATCCTTGATGCCAACTAAACATGATTAATAAATACAATTACTGCCAGTATGATTACTCAAGTATGTGATCAGTAATTTCTGTTGGTAGTTAAGCCAAGTTGTGATAAACCTGGACAAACAGAAAAATAAGGTAAATAAATTCTGTGATTTAATAGGTCTTAAGATAAGTTTCATCCACCCACTAATACACTGCCAATGTCATGAAAAACGAATAGATACTAAAATTGTACCACTGTAAAACTCCTGCATCTGACAAAAAGATCCCCTTTCGGCGTTGTGATGTCCATGACATCATGAGATGTTTGGTGTTGTCAGCCTGAGTGTGTGTGTCTGTGAGTGCAGCTCATTGATTGGAGTAATGTCACACACCTGTGCTTAGAGTGAGGAGGTTATTTAAGCTCCTGCAGTCACAGATTCTCTCTCTGACCTGGCCTCCACACAGGTATACCACACTTGGGTTTAGTTATGTTAGAGTAGGTTTAGTTCAGTTTGCATTTTACATTTACACACATTATCTTCACTCATAAACATCCTACACTACCGACTCGACTGATTTACACACTTCATGCTGTAAATATTTAATTTGATCCTATTTGAAGTAACTTTGAGTAATTTGGTTTAATTTGGCATTTCTGACTCTTTAGTTTGGTTCAATTCAGTTTAATAGTAAACTGCCTAATTTGATTTGAATGCTTAATTTGGTTCAATTTGGTTTGATTTGAAAATAAAGGCCTCTTTAAAAACTTTGCCATGGTGTTGTCTCCCTCCTTTGTTGTGACCAGCTGAGCCGGGTCATGACAGTGTTTTTTTCTGAAGCAAGTGAATTAAAAAAATCTAGAAGCCAATAAATATTGAATGTGCATTAACCTAACTAAACTACTTTGAAAAATCAGTCTGTTGCTCTAAACCAGGGGTGTCAAACTCAATCACAGCAGGGGCCAGATTCTGGATTTAGGTCTAACCTGAGGGCCTGACAGGGTCAACACAACCTTAAACCTCATTTTCACCAGAAATAAAATATGGGGGGAAAAAAAAACAAAAAAAAATAGCACTGATGATAAATCATTTGGAAAATCAAAAAACTTAAAATGACAAGTTCAAAGGCTCAAATCTGAGATAAAAATTCCAATTTATTAGTTCAAAAGGTCAAAACAGGATATTAAAAATAGAAAAATGTTTTTAAAGAGCAAATATATGAGGAGAAAGTTGAAATCATAAGTTTGAAAGGTCAAAATAATATGAGATCAAGTTTGAAATCGTGAGTTTAAAAGTCAATTATGTCTTAAAATTAAATTGTGAGTCTGATAGGTCAAAATGTGAGATTAAAAAGCCAAAAGTAGGAGTTGAAAATGTCAAAATATGAGCTAGAATTCAAAATGATGACTTACAAAGTTGAAAATGTGATTTAAATTCAAAATTGGGAGTGTTAAAGGTCAAAACATGATATAAAAAGTAATCATTAGTCATTCAAAATGTCAAAATATGAGAGAAAACCTGAAATCATTTGTTTAAAAATCAAAATATGGGATTAAAAAGCTAAATTAATGAGTTGAAAAGGTCAAATATGACTTTAAATTCAAAATCTGGAATCTAAAAGATTAAAAATGTGACATCTAAAGTCCAAATTAAAACGTGCGCAATTTTGGTAATTCAAAGCTAACGCTAGCACTCGACTATGAAGTAACCTACGGTAGTACTTAGCTCTACCTGAGCCTATAAGAAGTGGACAGTAAGCTGAAAACACGCTAAAGCTACTAAACACAATAAAGAAAACTGACCGACTTTTAACAAATTTCATAAGTGAAGAGTCACTTACCCCCGTCTGTCTCTGCAAGGTCTTTCCAATGCGAGCGTGAGTAATGGCGGCTGAATCGAAACTTCAGAGGCAATAAGTGGGTGTGGTTATTGGATTACTCTGGGAAAACTTTATCTGTTTTTTTTCCTCCCGCTCTAGCGGCACCTAGATATAATTACATTCAAAGAAGATGAAAAATAACTATTTTAGAGGAAAATACTTGTGACTGTGGAAAAATGACTCCCCTGATTTTCCTGTGTGGTCACAGCGGTCTGGAACTCTCTCTCAACAATTTCAGACATGTGCCAACTCATAAACATGAAAATAAAGCAGTATTCCTTCATAAAATATCATCAACCTCACTTGTGACTGTAACATGGTCTCCTTAGCATCAGGATTAGCTGCAGTGTCTTAATCCCAGCATACAATGCATACGTCTCTGGATTCACTACATAGCACATACGTAGAGCACCCTCTAGCGGCTATTTTAAATCACTACAGTCATCTCAAAACACAATTCTCACCATAATTTCAGACATTAAAATGAAAATTATTAACCATGAAGCTAAACAACAAATAATAGTCAATAAACCCAAAGCTGTACTTTTATAGGGGTTACAAATGGAATATGAAGAAAGAGAGAATGAAAGGCAGAAAGAGAACTCAACAGTTTCTGTCCAAGATTTTGATTTGGTGCGTAATAGCAGACTTGTTTCACCATTTAATGACAAAGAGATGGATGAATATTTCATTGTGTTTCAGTGCTGACTCTCTGAAATGGCCTGAGGCGTTCAGGCCTTTGCTGCTCCAAAGTGTGTTAGAAGGCAAAGCCCAAAGTGTTTATGCTTCGTTTTCTGTTGTTCAAAGTTCTGACTATAAAACCGTGAAGGAGGCCATCCTCCGAGCCTATGAGTTAGTGCCAGAGGCATAGAGGCAACAATTTAGGAAACTGAAAAAGTGTGAGACACAAACTCATGCCGAGTTTGCAAGAAAACAACGCAGTTTGTTTGAGCGTTGGCGTAAACAACAAGAAGTGAAGGATCTAGATCACGGGTGTCAAACTCAAGGCCTGGAGGCGAAATCCGGCCCGTGGAACAGTTAAATCCATATTTCTGTTATAACTGGCCCACCATCCTTGATGATTTAAAATATCCTTGTTAAGTCATAAAATCTGAAAAAGTCAGGAGTAAAAATATTTAGATGAGAAGTCAAGAATGTGGGAAAAGAAATTAATTTTTGTTTTAATTTCATATGTTCAATTTTGTATCTCACAATCAGGACTCAAACTTAGGATTTTGACTTTGTATTTCGAACTTTAAGCATTTCAACTCATAATTTTGACTTCTCATATAATATTCTGATCTTTAAGACTGATAATTCTACATTTCTAATTCATATTTTGACCTTTTAAACCAGTTATTTTGTATTTGATCTCAAATTTAAACTTCAAACTTTGATTTCATAGTCCCATAGTTTGACCTTTTCGACTCACAATTTAAAATTTTGAATCATATTTTGACTTTAAATTTAATGATTATACTTTTTTCCCTCATATTTTGACATTTTTAACTCATGATTTTGACTTTTTATCGAATATATTTTCCTTTAAAAAACATAATTTTTGAATTTTCATTCAATGTTTTGACCTTTTTGAACTAATAAATGTACTTTTCTCAGACTGTGAGCATTTAAACAGAGAGTGACATTTCTTTTACATGTAAGTACTGAGGAAGTTACCTTGTTTTATAGTTTTTGTACTGAAATATAGAACATCACTAACACATGCAAGGAGAGGAGAGAGACAGAGGCTGTGTTTCTGGAGGAGATCTACTCAAGCTGCATGCAGGAAATAATCAATATTATCCTGATTGTGCTGTCAGATAAGACTGTTTATTTAAATAAGGTCCAGACTTAGCTGACAACATTACCTCCGCCTCTCTGCGTCCCGTCTCACTTGTGATTCTGACATTACAACAGGTGATCCCGGTGTAGGAGGCTTGTAACAAATGAAGCAGCAGGACTTTGAGAGTGTAGAATAATATCCAGTTGACACAGGAAGCGTAATGATTTCTCTTTATCTAACAGGACATTTTGCGCTGTAATGAATGCATCTGAAGCCAAACTCACAGCGGCCCGTTTAAGTTTGTTAACAGAGTTATGTCCGCGTGGAAGAAAGCTTACACAGAATCACTCTCTTTTCCCAGTATTACCTTCCCAGCTCTGCACGGCCATCCTGCCGTCTCAAGATAACATTATTTAACCAGGTACGGTCTATTTCCTGGAAACACTGCAGCACAAACGCCAGTAGAGAAATAACATCATACTCATCTTTTTTTTTTTTTTTTGACCACACAGTAACCCATCAGTTCAATAGTACTATTGTTAGATGGATATGGCACACTTGGGGTTCTTATGATGGGCCTGGATCTCGATGCTGGGGCCAGGTGTGCACAGGAAGTTCAATTAAAATCTATTGTCATGCTGTTTCAGTCAGTCCTGACCCTTATTTACATTCAAATACACGTGTTGATCTCTGGAAGTCATCTTAGATGTATGTTTGGTATATGATGCACAATTGTATGGTCTTTATCTGCAGACCCCTGGGAGCCAGGGGCCAATAACAGACAAACCTCTCATTCAGCTGTGAAAAGTAAAAACACATTTATATGACTGGTGATGGTTATTTACTCTGCTACATTAAATTTAATTTAGATTCAATGAAGATGTTAAAAAAGTGTGATTCTGAACATTTTCGTGCCATTTGCTGAAAGTCCACCTTCTCTAAATAAAGTGTTTCCTCGTGACCTACTGACAGGTTTTATGATGTGCCTGTGCTCTAGTTTCTCAGCAGTAAAGTCATCAAACCAAACCAGTGACCCCAGAGGAGAAACTGATCGATAATTAACCTCAGAGAGTTTTTACATACCCACAACTCACCAGAACCCTCAGTCACCAACGATCTCACCACAACGATGTCATCAACAGCTACAACCACATTGGGTGGCATGGTGGTGGTCACCCAGGTGTACCCATCTCATCGTCCCCAGGAAGGTCAGCAGGTGTGTCTGGGGTCACAGAGGTTCATCCATGGACATCCTCTGGCTATCGGGGTGAGTTATTTTATTGTGAAATTGTGGTTTTATAGTAAAAAAGTGATGATGTGGTGAAATGTGATTTTATTTTGAAAATGTTATTTTATCGTGAAATTGACATTTTATGGCTGATAATGTTATTTTATAGTGAAAATGTTAGTTTATTGTGAAAACAGAGATTCAGTTGTTTCCTTTAATTAAACGCTGTTTTATTTCTGATTTAATTTTTGTGTTAGACATTAAAAAGTTTCAGAGACATTAAAAACGAAATGATCAGAGTCTACTGGCGACGTTGATCACATGGTAGACATGTTTATGGTCATATCAGCTGATTGGAGCTGGAACTCTAATCAGAATCATCTTCATAGATCATGTGACAGCCACCTGATTTATGAAAGAAATTACATATATTGGATAAAATGTTTTTTTGTCACAGTTTAAGTCAGGCTAATGAGCAACTACATCCTCTTTTAGAAAGATTTCCTCTTTTGTACTTTATACACCGCTTTCCACATTATTAAGCAAATGACATTTTTCTCTTATTTTCCTAAATATTAATGCAAATGACAGTCAGAATATTTTTCAAGTCATCAGCCATTAGAGCATAATTCAAATGTTTTTGAACAAACTTCATAATGATAACCATATTTTTTTTTGTTTTTTATTTTTTAATAAAAACCTCAAAATGCACTGTTCCACATTATTACGCAGGCCACAGGTTTCAGCAATATGGGAAAGAAAAAGGATCTCTGCTGCCGAAAAGTCTCAAATAGTGCAATGCCTTGGAGAAGGAATGAAAACATTACGTATTTAGAAAAATTAAGCATGATCTTCGTACTGTGAAGACATTTGTGGCTGATTCAGAGCACAGACGGGTTCCTGCAGATAAAGACATAATGAGACATAATGTTTCTGACAGACAAATTCATCAGATTAAGAGAGCAGATGCTAAAATATCATTACAAAGCAGCAAACAGGTATTTGAAGCTGCTGGTGCCTCTGGAGTCCCACCAACCTCAAGGTGTAGGATCCTCTAGAGGCTTGCAGTCGTGTATAAACCTACTATTCAGCCCCCCCTAACCAATGCTCACTAGCAGAAACGGTTGCAGTGGGCCCAGAAATACATGAAGACTCATTTTCAAACACTCTTGTTGACTGATGAGTGCCGTGTAACCCTGGATGGTCCAGATGGAGGAGTAGTGGATGGTTGGTGGATGGCCACCATGTCCCAACAAGGCTGTGATGTCAGCAAGGAGGGGGTGGAGTCATGCTTTGGGCCGGATTCATGAGGAGAGAGCTGGTAGGCCCCTTTAGGGTCCCTGAAGGTGTGAAAATGACCTCGGCAAAGTATATAGAGTTTCTGACTGACCACTTTCTCCCATGGTACAAAAAGAAGAACCGTGCCTTCTGTAGCAAAATGATCTTCATGCATGACAATGAACCATCTCATGCTGCAGAGAATCCCTCTGTGTCATTGGCTGCTATGGGCATAAAGGAAAGAAACTTATGGTGTGGCCCCCATCCTCCCCTGACCTTTAACCCTACTGAGAACCTTTGGAGCATCCTCAAGCTAAAGATCTATGAGGGTGGGAGGCAGTTCACATCAAAACAGCAGCTCTGGGAGGATATTCTGACATCCTGCAAAGAAATTCCAGCAGAACCTCTCCAAAAACTCACAAGTTCAATGGATGCAAGAATAGTGAAGGTGATATCAGAGAAGGGCTCCTATGTTAACATGAACTTGGCCTGTTTAGATGTTTTTGATTGAAATAGCTTTGATTTCAGTAAATATGACCTCCTAATGCTGCAAATTCAACACATGACCATTTTCAGTTCTTTACAACCTATAAAATGTTTTAAAACTCTATCGTGCTTAATAATGTGGAACAGCGCATTTTGAGGTTTTCATTTAAAAAAAAATAACAGTTATCATTATGAAGTTTGTTCAGAAACATTTGAATTATGCTCTAATGGCTGATGACTTGAAAAATACTCTGACTGTCATTTGCATTAATATTTTGGAAAATAAGAGAAAAATGTCATTTGCATAATAATGTGGAACGCGGTGTACATCAGTGTTAACGTTAAAAAAGTTTTTTTCTATTTCTTTTTTCTTTTCTTTTTTAACCTTTAAACCTTGTCAAACTTCTTCTTTTAAATATAAACATGTCTTAACATGTTTTGTTTCTACTTCTCCATAAACCTAAAGGTAAACTCTAAACTCCCTGATTCATGTTTAAATTATAGAGTAGACAGTATTTAGTTTTCATGGTAGAGTATGAAGTGTTTAGTTTATATAATGGAGTAGACGGTATTTAGTTTACATGATAGACTGTACAGTATTTAGTTCTTCTTTTACTGTTTGTTTTGTCCCATTCTTCCTGTGATCAACTGTATTATAAGGTATACATAAAAAAATAGCATATAATATTTTGTTCTTTTTTTCTTCCTCTTCTCTGGTGTCTGCAGATGGTTCAGATCCTAATCGGCGTTTTTGTCTTCTTGTCTGGTATCCCCATGGTGATTCGTGCAGAAACCATAGGAGTGTACAGTGGTTTCTTTGTGTGGGGTGCCGGCTTTGTGAGTATTGATATTTTTTTTCTTGATTAACCATGGCATTATAATTACTAAAAAGGTAAAAAAGAAAAGAAAAACTAAATAATTTATCTTGTAAAATTGAATCCCTTTTTAAAATTCTGATTTTCTTTTTCATATTAAAAACAAACAGCAAAAATCATTAACTATAATATCAATAATAAGATCATAATATCAATTTAATATGGTATTAACTAAAAGTTCAATTAAATAAAAAAAAACACAAAAAAGCCTCAAAAAATGTCAGAAATTTAAAATGCTCCAAAAAAAAAAAACCACAAACAAACAAACAAACAAACAAAAAAACACACATATTGATTGTTTTAAATTTTTATCCTGTTATATATATATATATATATATATATATATATATATTTTTTTTTTTTTTTCTTTTTGTGAGCACTAAATTCAGGTATTTATTTAAGCTTACTGAAATGTTCCATTAAGAGTTTCTGTTTTCCGAATAAACATCTTGTTTATCAAACTAAAATGATGTTTGTTTAAATATTTATGTATTTAACCTTCATGTATTTCCGAGCATCATCCAGCCTAAATTATGGTCTTTTCCATAACTAGAACTAATTCTGTGTTAAAGTTCATCGTTTATTCAATGTTGTTTTGTGTCTCGTTCTCAGTACATCACCTCCGGCTCACTCACAGTGGCTGCTGGGAAATCTCTCAGTCGCCGTCTGGTGAGTGACTTCCTGTTTTCCAGAATCCTGCTACTTCCTGTGTGTGTTGCTGTCATGTGATTTTTACTATATTGAGAATCAGTGTAGGAGTCCCAGCACGCTTAATTTCACATCATCTATCTGAACATTTTTTTTTTAAACATACATTTTTGGACAGTATTTTGTTTGTTTCTTTGTCGTTTTTAACTCTTTTATAGAAATTCTAAGTTTGCACTTCTTCCCCCTCCTTTTGGAACATGTAGCCTAATCTTTAAGTGTTTTTGTAATTGTTTTGTTTCATCTCTCTCTTCAAAATTTGTAGTGTCTTCTGAAGGTACATGACTATGTTTTCATTGTTATGTTTTTTTTTTTTGTTTTTTTTAACATGTTCGAAATAAACTTCACCAACTAACTAAATATTATTGTCCCATCCTGTCCTGTCTGATTGTTATTCAGTCATCTCTGACCTGTAATATCGATATTATTGTCCTACCTGTCTGGCTCTGTCTTTCCTCTCATGTGTCTCCTCTCTTCCAGGTCAACACTGCGTTGGGTTTCAACGTGGTTTCCTCAGTAGCATCATTCACCGCCATCATCCTGTACAGTTTTGATGTTGCAGGAGTGATTACTTACTGCTGGGATGACAACTGTGGACCATTCATGGTAATTTCTTTAAATGATGTTTTTTTTACATGTGCAGGATAATCAGAGCTAAAATACTTAAGAACAGACATAAATGAAAAACAGCGATCATCTCTGCATGGTTCCTCTAAATTTCACTCACACCTCTGACCAAAGTGATGTTTGACATAAAACAACAACACAAAGAAAACTGAAGGAGGAACAACGTCAGTGAAACAACAGAAGAGTCAGACAGAGAGCAGGGAAGAGGACCAGAGGAGGACAAGATTCACAATTATCAACAAGACCAACAGCTGCTGCAACCATACCAACATTCATGCCATCTTCATCTTTACCTTCATCATCATCATCTTATTTGGTCTTATTTGGGTGTTCAGCAGAGCTTTGTCGTCAGCCTCCCTTGATTGTCTAAACAGATTCTGCAGGTCAAACTGATTTTGGTGAATCTGTCTTATATCAGACAATGAGGTGGATTGCAGATGACTCAGGTTCAGCATCTCCAAGTCTGAGGTCCTGGTTTTCTGCTGTCTGTAGTGGATTAGTCCCCCTGGTGAGGAGTGAGTCAGAACCTCATGTAAAGGAGGTAAAGCATCTGGATGTTAGGGTTAAGTTTGTTCACTGAAAGGGTCAAATGAAGCACGACATTCACAGGAGGATTGGTGAGGCATCAATAGGGACATGGTCTTGCTCAGAATCGATCTGAAGCTCAATTCTGAGGTGTCTTTAATTTTCTAATAAACAAAATATAGCAGGTAGCAACTTTTGTTCAAACTGTATCAATTTCAGGCTTAAAAGACAACCTCAAACTCAATTTCCATTCCATCTTTTCAATTTCTATGTGTCATATGACATTACAAAAATAAAACAACCCGTTTAAGCCACACCCATTTCTGATCTAAGCCCCGCCAATTTCTCACCTAACCTCCATTCTCATCAATGGTATGATAGACAAATTAAACTAATTAGATCCTTAATATCAGTAAATATCCATAATTGATAAGAGAACGGTTATTAGGGGTGACCTGGTGACCTTCGATTTGGAGGAGTCTGATTCGACTATGAACCTCATAGTCGAATGTTGTTATGTAACCAAGATCGTACCATTCTTACTACATGGGGCTGCTTAGCCTGAGTTTCCGTTAGCTGGCATTTGCTGGTCATTGGCCAGTAAAAAGGGCGGAAGTCTGGCAGATTAAAATATAACTGGTCCAAATGTCCAGCAGAAAACATGCAAATGACCAGATAAATAAATACTGCATTGTGTAACCTAGAAGATATGTTGCTAAAATGCAGTAATATAAACTAAAAGTTGCCTAGTCTGTCCTGCAGTGCTGGGGTTGTTTATCTCCTTAGACGGCAAGAATATGGCTAATTATGTATGCATGATGACATCAAAGCAAATCTATCACTCTGCGAGAGCTATGCAGGGAAAGTGGGAAAGTTTGACCAGAGCTTTTTCATGAAGCAGAATTTCTAAGTGAGGTTTTCCTAGTTAACCAAAGGCTTATTATCATCAGCGGTATGGAGGGCTTTTGTTATGTGTTTAGATGCTTTGTTGTTGTCGGTGGAGGATGGTATTTGGCTGTTGTAAGCTGCTAAGTTATGATAGTGACTGATTTGCTAACAGGCTAACGGTGCTGATGTGAAGCTAACTCCTGTGGTTAACGTGGGCGTTTATTGTGTAACTTACTGCGTGTGTAAGGAAAAGCGCGAAGCTTTCATTTTAATACTTTAAACCACTTGCACAAAAAAATAAGAGAGAGATTTATGCATTTGCTGCTGTTAATGCAGCAAAATAATGTTAAAGCAAATGTCTGGTAGTTGTTCTAAATGGCAGGAATTCTTGAGGACTGCTGGTCATTTTAACCGGTGACAAAAAAGTCTAGCTGAAACGCTGTTTGACTATTAGTCGACTAAAGGCAAAATCTGACTAATCAGATTCGACTTTGAAAACCTTAGTCGTGACACTCCTAACGGTTATCATTGGTGGCCATTTTGAAAAATGGCTGCCATGGGCACCATGTTGAAATTTCTTTATGCCTCCATATCCACATCTTTTGGAAATGCCTTTGGCTATAACTGTACCAAATTTGTTACGGAATTTCTAGATAAGTTGCCCCGCTAAATAATAAAAGAGAAAAAATATGGCAACCAGAACATTTTACTAGCCACTACGGGTTAGACTAGAGGTCATGGTCTAGACCTGCCCCCTTTGAAAGGGTCTGATAGGTTGTTATGAACTGCTTTATGAATGCAAACTGACTGACTGATGTGTCCATCTGTCCATTACAGGCACTGAGTCAGGGTTTCTCAGGGATCCTGTTGGTGTTCCACGTCTTGGAGTTTGCAGTTTCCCTCACCGTCTCTGTATTTGCCTGTAGAGCTACCTGTAACTGCTGTGACAACCAGGTGAGATCATACTGAGCTGTCTACCTGTAACTGTGATCATTGAAACACTGAAATTAAAACAGTGACACAGCAGGAAACAAACTGATGGTTGTTCTGTTGTGTTTCGTTGTGTATCAACAGCCGTCTGTCTACGTCATCCCTGGAAATGCTGCCATGGCTGCCCAGGCTCCACCACCTTTACATACTGTACCTGTTACTATGGCTGTACCAGCCCAACAGGTAGCCCCCCATTATTATAGGAGTGGACCAAAATGGTCACATGATCAGTCTTTATGGTTCTGACTGTGGTTGAGTCATTATTAACATTTTCTTTTCTTTGTTTTTGTTGTTTTGCAGATTTCCAGCTTCCCAAAACCCACAGAGAACCAGAACCAGATCCACCCTGGACTCGCTGAACCTCCGGCCTACACACGCTGAAGAAAACACCTGCTATAAAGGGATATTTCAGGATTTCTGAAGTTGGGTGGTTAGACGTGCTTGGCCCTAGTACTGGCATTAGTCTCCAGTGATTTCTGCTAAGAAAATATGTTGGCTCCATATGTTTACCTCTGGGTCAGACCTCACAGCAGGAGGAGCAAAGCTCCAGAGGTCAATGGTCGCTCTCTTGGGAGGGGGTGTTCAGGGCTGGTCAGAATGAGTTTCAATAGTGATAACAGTGGGGTTTGTTGGTGCCTCTGAGTTCAGTCCTTGTTTGGAGTTGACTGAAGGGCATCAGGAAACTGTGCTTCATGGCTTGGGCTTTGCAATGGACTTGCCTGTAAATGTATGGAGTTTACTCAGTAATATGTACTCATCTCTGCCACAAATACGAGCTACATGGTCATTTACCCTCGATATAAACCACTAGAGTAGGTCTGCATTTCAAACGTTTGTACTGAAATTAGACATAAATAATAAAACAAAAGTTAAAAGCATGAGCGTTTGGCTGTGCATTTGTTTTCATATTTTCTATCAGTACATAGTGCTTACCTGAAGTGTAGGTACAGCGGAGCTCTTCAACCTATGCGTGTGTTTTGGTCGTGCTTGTAAAAAGTCCTGCTAATGGGCACTCCAAACGGTAAAACTTTTTCAGAGCAGCAGGTGGGGTGTTTATATCCATAGTCAGTGCAACAAGCCAAAGTTGTCGAAGACCGATGTCACGTGGAGGAATACGGTGAAATCAGTGTGGTGTCCAGGAGGTGTGCTTGTTAGAACAGCCAGGATAAACACAAGTACGCGGCATCTTCTGAATTTTCAGAAAACGGGATAAAAAACTCAAAAACGTGCTGTAGTAACCGATGTTTGACCCTGCTACACTGCGACCCACACAGCTGACCAGCAGATAACAGTGAGCGACGGCGGAAAGATACAAACTGGCAAAAGCTGCACTGGAAATTATTTCCTGGCAGAGAGAGGATTTTTGGGAGAAATGAAATGCTTTGTACGTTTTCGACACAGCGTACAGGCAAGCCAACATATTTTCTTTTCCCATTTTTACGTAACACTGGTTAATTTACGCAGACAAATGTTTCCATCTACAGCCTCTTACGCCGGCTCTCTCTGAGCTCGTAATAACAACAGGATCAAATGACACAGAAATCACTGGAGGATACTATAACCAAGCACCTCAGACCACCCAACTTCAAAACTCACAAAATATCCCTTTAAAAAGAATCACATGATAACAACATGGGATTAACATGAGAGAAACATGATATTAATGATAGTGACAGAAGATTAACATGAGATTTACATGTAAATAACAAGAGATTACCATGAGAAAAACAATATCATGACAGTCACAGGATATTAATATCAACATGACATGAACACTCAGAGTGAAATTCAAATATTTCTTTTCAAACATTGATGAGATGAATTAAAAAGGACAGATTAAAAATCACAACATTAATATAAAATATTTTACACTCCATCACTGATGAAGATGAACCCTAAAGAACAGATAATAATAATGAGGTGTGTTTACTTTAATAGAGGCTGTACAGAGACTAAAAACACTAAATCACAGATTTATAATTTTTTTTTATCTTATATGATAAACATGATTTCATCACTGAGCTTGTTGTGATAAAAGTGTTTCTGTATGAAAAATAAAAATGTTCTTTGCTAAAATCATCATTTTCTTCACAGAACAGAACATTGAGATAAAGATATCAGTGAAACTTCAGACAGAAAAATGTGAAAATTGACCAAAATATTCCAAACTACAGTTTATGTCTAATGAATCTGTAGGTTTTTTACAGATGACGCCACTCAGCAGAACAGAACTCTTGATGGGGGGCAGGAGGTGATTTCTGCATAGACTCTACCAAAAGGCCACGTTAGAGCTGTGTGACTATGACAAGAGTTCAAAGTCAGAAAATAAAAACATCTTTATTTGTTCAACTACTTTTGTGTCCTGAAAATTGAAAAGATATTCTGGAAAAATAAAGAAATAGAAACTCACAGAGAAACAGCAGCAGGATGGGATTTAGTGGGGTTCCTCCGCTCTAAAAGTCTGAGGGCTTTGTGGAACTCAGCAGCAGTGATTCATCTAAAACTTAAGAACTGAGGAGCAGTTACCTGATGTTCAGGACAAACACAAGTTTTTCTTTCCATGTTTGACTCTGTCAAACAGAGACCCAGATGCAATAAAGAGCTTGTTAGATAAATCAACATTGTCACTGATGTTGTGATTATCATTATCATCACAGAGGATGCTTGTTGTCTTTCTTGCATTATTTCCACACTCTAAAAAATAATTCAGGGGCTGAGGTGATGTAACAGTTATCCTGAGGTATTCTTACTTAATAAAATCAAAGGACATCATTATTCTGAGTATTTGGGTTAGACACATTTGCACCACGAGTGAGGACACTAACTCAGGGAGATCAGGAAAGCATACAATTGTGATGATAAAAATGTACTTCTTTTCTATGACATTTGTGGTTAAAAAAACATACTTCCACTGCCTTACATTTGTGATTAAAACTATACTTCTACTCCGTTACATTGGGCATGCACTGGGTGCTTTTACTTGTCTATAATTTATTTTCATTGAGTTCTTCATACACTAACATGAGCTCTCACAACAGCGTGAGGTAAAATCCTCAGCACCACAGAGTAAACGGAGGAGTGACCCCTCCCCCTTAACTATCAACAGTTGGAGATAATGGCTGAAGATGTAATACCTGCGTTTCCTTCAGAGGAGCATGATCATCTCTGGTCCAACATCAAGACTCTTTGCCTTTCAAACGACGAGTAACAACAGCCACATAATGCGTTGCCCACTGTGTCTACCTAAAATGGTGGAAATCTCAAGCGTCAACAGTAGCATGCAAATCTAAGTCAGAAAAGAGGCCAGTTCATAAGATTAATTTAATAGATATGAGCCAAAAATTATTACCGCATGATAAAATAAATATAATGTGATTGTGCAGTGCAATCATTAAAAAATAATTCTGAATTTAAGTTCTTGATTTTAGGTACAGAAACAGTTCTGATGCCTTGTGATATCTGAGTCGCAGCACTGCAGGGTGGAAAAAACAGGAGACACAACTACGTTTTTGTTAAATAAAATACACGGCTGAAATGAAACTACCTGGCTGCTTGTCACATGATTACACAGCTAGTAGATTTTTTTTTTTTTTTATAAAGGGGTGGTGCATTAGTAGAGAGAGAAAAAATTGAAATAAATGACATGGCTGGTTTTCTTCGATAGCATGACAAAAAATATTACCCCACCTTAAAGTGTAGAAGAGGGGGGAGCAGGTGGCCTAGTGGCTGAAGGCGCTCCCCGTATGCGCGGGCGGCCCGGGTTCGGGTCCGGCCTGGGGCCCTTTGCCGCATGTCTCTCCCCCGCTATTGACCCTGTTTCCGGCTCTGTCCACTGTCCTCCTCTGTCTAATAAAGGCACAAAAATGCCCAAAAATAAATCTTAAAAAAAAAAAAAAAAAAAAGTGTAGAAGAGGTGCATCCACATATATGTGAATGGTGACAGCTCATTTGTCATGAATATCTGAAGGAAACAAAAGAAAATAATAATGTTAGTATTATGCTAACAAACACTTTACTGTAAAGCCTGCTTCTGGCTCAATATTGAACAGCACAGGGCAGAAGAAATGGCATCTTATGTTTCGCATACTCCAGAGAGTGACATTTCTGTTACATGGAAGTACTGAGGAAGTAACCTTGTTTTTTAGTTTCTGTACTAAAATGTAGAAAATCATTAACACATGCCTGTGCGCTGACGGAGAGGAGAGAGACAGAGGCTGAGCCTCTGGATGACATCTACTAAAGCTGCATGCAGGAAATAATCAATATTATCCTGATTCTGCAGTCAAATAAGACTGTTTATTTAAATATGGTCCAGACTTAGCTGACAACGTTACCTCCGTTTCTCTGCCTCCTGTCTCACTTGTGATTCTGACATTACAGCAGGTGGTCTCGGTGTGGGAGGTTCGCAATAAATAAAGTGGCAGGACTTTGAGAGTGTAGAATAATATCAAGTTGACAAAGGAAGTCAGAAAATGTTATTGTGAACATTTTTATGCTGTCTGGTCAAAGTCCACCTTCTCTACATAAAGTACTTCCTCATTACCTGTTTATCATTCACGTGTGCTCTAGTTTCTCGGCAATAAAGCCAGCAAACCACACCAGTGGCCTCAGAGGAGAAACTGATTGATAACCTCAGAGTCTTTTTACATACCCACAACTCACCAGAACCCTCAGTCACCAGCGATCACACCTGGACCAACGATCTCACCACAACGATGTCATCGACAGCTACAACCACATCGGGTGGCATGGTGGTGGTCACCCAGGTGTACCCATCTCATTTTCCCCAGGAAGGTCAGCGGGTGTGTCTGGGGACGCAGAGGTTCATCCAGGGACATCCTCTGGCTATCGGGGTGAGTTATTTTATTGTGAAAATGTTGTTTTATTGTGAAAATATGATTTTATTGTTGAAAATTTTAGTTTATTGTGAAAACAGACATTTGTGTGTTTCCTTCAATTAAACGTTGTGTTTTATTTCTGATTGAACTTTTGTGTTAGACATTAGAAAGTTTCAGAGACATTAAAAACAAACTGATCATGATTTAGTTTACATGATAGAGTCTACAGTATTTAGTTTACATGATAGAGTATACAGTATATAGTTTATATAATAGAGTCTACAGTATTTAGTTTACATGATAGAGTATACAGAAAGTTTCAGAGACATTAAAAACAAACTGATCAGAGTCTACTGGCGACATTGATCATATGATGGATATGTTTATAACTGGTCATATCAGCTGACTGAAGCAGGAGCTCTAATTAAAATCATCTTCATAGATCATGTGAAAGTCACCTGATTAGGGAAATAAATTAAATATATTGGATAAAATGGTTTTCTGTCACAATTTGAGTCAGTTTCATGAGAACAACATCCTCTTTTAAAAAAATGTTCCTCTTTTCTACTCCATACATCAGTGTTGACATTTAAAAATAATGTTTAATTACTTCTTCTTTTTTACCTTTACACCTTGTTGAAGGGTATACAGTATTTAGTTTACATGGTAGAGTATACAGTATATAGTTTACATGATAGAGTATACAGTATTTAGTTTACATGATAGAGTCTACAGTATTTAGTTTACATGATAGAGTATACAGTATTTAGTTTACATGATAGAGAATACGGTATTTAGTTTACATGACAGAGAATACATTATTTCGTTTACATGATAGAGAATACGGTATTTAGTTTACATGATAGAGTCTACAGTATTTATTTTACATGATAGAGTATACAGTATTTAGTTTACATGATAGAGTCTAAAGTATTAAGTTTACATGATAGAGAATACAGTATTTAGTTTACATGATAGAGTATACAGTATATAGTTTATATAAGAGAGTATACAGTATTTAGTTTACATGATAGAGTATACAGTATTTAGTTTACATGATAGAGTATACAGTATCTAGTTTACATGATAGAGTGTACAGTATTTAGTTTACATGATAGAAAATACAGTATTTAGTTTACATGATAGAGAATACGGTATTGAGTTTACATGATAGAGTCTACAGTATTTAGTTTACATGATAGAGAATACAGTATTTAGTTTACATGATAGAGTCTACAGTATTTAGTTTACATGATAGAGAATACGGTATTGAGTTTACATGATAGAGTCTACAGTATTTAGTTTACATGACAGAATATAAAGTATTTAGTTTACATGATAGAGTATACAGTATTTAGTTTACATGATAGAGAATATAGTATTTAGTTTACATGATAGAGTCTACAGTATTTAGTTTACATGATAGAATACAAAGTATTTAGTTTACATGATAGAGTATATAGTATATAGTTTATATGATAGAGTCTACAGTATTTAGTTTACATGATAGAGTATACAGTATTTAGTTTATATAATAGAGTATACAGTATTTAGTTTACATGATAGAGTATACAGTATTTAGTTTACATGATAGAGTATACAGTATTTAGTTTACATGATAGAGTATAAAGTATTTAGTTTACATTGTAGAGTATACAGTATTTAGTTTACATGATAGAGAATACAGTATTTAGTTTACATGATAGAGTCTACAGTATTTAGTTTACATGATAGAGAATACAGTATTTAGTTTACATGATAGAGAATACGGTATTGAGTTTACATGATAGAGTCTACAGTATTTAGTTTACATGATAGAGAATACAGTATTTAGTTTACATGATAGAGTCTACAGTATTTAGTTTACATGATAGAGAATACGGTATTTAGTTTACATGATAGAGAATACGGTATTTAGTTTACATGACAGAATATAAAGTATTTAGTTTACATGATAGAGTATACAGTATTTAGTTTACATGATAGAGAATATAGTATTTAGTTTACATGATAGAGTCTACAGTATTTAGTTTACATGATAGAATACAAAGTATTTAGTTTACATGATAGAGTATACAGTATTTATTTTACATGATAGAGTATACAGTATTTAGTTTACATGATAGAGTCTAAAGTATTAAGTTTACATGATAGAGAATACAGTATTTAGTTTACATGAAAGAGAATACAGTATTTAGTTTACATGATAGAGTCTACAGTATTTAGTTTACATGATAGAATATTAAGTATTTAGTTTACATGATAGAGTATACAGTATTTAGTTTACATTATAGAGAATATAGTATTTAGTTTACATGATAGAGTCTACAGTATTTAGTTTACATGATAGAGTATACAGTATTTAGTTTACATGATAGAGTATACAGTATTTAGTTTACATGATAGAGAATACAGTATTTAGTTTACATGATAGAGTCTACAGTATTTAGTTTACATGATAGAGTATACAGTATATAGTTTATATAAGAGAGTATACAGTATTTAGTTTACATGATAGAGTATACAGTATTTAGTTTACATGATAGAGTATACAGTATCTAGTTTACATGATAGAGTGTACAGTATTTAGTTTACATGATAGAAAATACAGTATTTAGTTTACATGATAGAGAATACGGTATTGAGTTTACATGATAGAGTCTACAGTATTTAGTTTACATGATAGAGAATACAGTATTTAGTTTACATGATAGAGTCTACAGTATTTAGTTTACATGATAGAGAATACGGTATTGAGTTTACATGATAGAGTCTACAGTATTTAGTTTACATGACAGAATATAAAGTATTTAGTTTACATGATAGAGTATACAGTATTTAGTTTACATGATAGAGAATATAGTATTTAGTTTACATGATAGAGTCTACAGTATTTAGTTTACATGATAGAATACAAAGTATTTAGTTTACATGATAGAGTATACAGTATATAGTTTATATGATAGAGTCTACAGTATTTAGTTTACATGATAGAGTATACAGTATTTAGTTTATATAATAGAGTATACAGTATTTAGTTTACATGATAGAGTATACAGTATTTAGTTTACATGATAGAGTATACAGTATTTAGTTTACATGATAGAGTATAAAGTATTTAGTTTACATTGTAGAGTATACAGTATTTAGTTTACATGATAGAGAATACAGTATTTAGTTTACATGATAGAGTCTACAGTATTTAGTTTACATGATAGAGAATACAGTATTTAGTTTACATGATAGAGAATACGGTATTGAGTTTACATGATAGAGTCTACAGTATTTAGTTTACATGATAGAGAATACAGTATTTAGTTTACATGATAGAGTCTACAGTATTTAGTTTACATGATAGAGAATACGGTATTTAGTTTACATGATAGAGTCTACAGTATTTAGTTTACATGACAGAATATAAAGTATTTAGTTTACATGATAGAGTATACAGTATTTAGTTTACATGATAGAGAATATAGTATTTAGTTTACATGATAGAGAATACAGTATTTAGTTTACATGATAGAATACAAAGTATTTAGTTTACATGATAGAGTATACAGTATATAGTTTATATGATAGAGTCTACAGTATTTAGTTTACATGATAGAGTATACAGTATTTAGTTTATATAATAGAGTATACAGTATTTAGTTTACATGATAGAGTATACAGTATTTAGTTTACATGATAGAGTATACAGTATTTAGTTTACATGATAGAGTATAAAGTATTTAGTTAACATGGTAGAGTATACAGTATTTAGTTTACATGATAGAGAATACAGTATTTAGTTTACATGATAGAGTCTACAGTATTTAGTTTACATGATAGAGAATACAGTATTTAGTTTACATGATAGAGTATACAGTATTTAGTTTACATGATAGAGTATAAAGTATTTAGTTTACATGGTAGAGTATACAGTATTTAGTTTACATGATAGAGTAGACAGTATTTAGTTTACATGATAGAGTATAAAGTATTTAGTTTACATGGTAGAGTATACAGTATTTAGTTTACATGATAGAGTAGACAGTATTTAGTTTACATGATAGAGTATACAGTATTTAGTTTACATGATAGAGAATACAGTATTTAGTTTACATGATAGAGTCTACAGTATTTAGTTTACATGATAGAGTATACAGTATTTAGTTTACATGATAGAGTCTACAGTATATAGTTTATATAAGAGAGTATACAGTATTTAGTTTACATGATAGAGTATACAGTATTTAGTTTACATGATAGAGTGTACAGTATTTAGTTTACATAATAGAGTATACAGTATTTAGTTTAGATGATAGAATATAAAGTATTTAGTTTACATGATAGAGTATACTCCATCATGTTTAAATAATAGAGTCTACAGTATTTAGTTTACATGATAGAGTCTACAGTATTTATTTTACATGATAGAGTATACAGTATTTAGTTTACATGATAGAGAATACAGTATTTAGTTTACATGATAGAGTATACAGTATTTAGTTTACATGATAGAGTATACAGTATTTAGTTTACATGATAGAGAATACATTATTTAGTTTACATGATAGAGAATACGGTATTTAGTTTACATGATAGAGAATACATTATTTAGTTTACATGATAGAGAATACGGTATTTAGTTTACATGATAGAGTCTACAGTATTTAGTTTACATGATAGAGTCTAAAGTATTAAGTTTACCTGATAGAGTATACAGTATTTAGTTTACATGTTAGAGCATAAAGTATTTAGTTTACATGATAGAGTGTACAGTATTTAGTTTACATGATAGAATATAAAGTATTTAGTTTACATGATAGAGTATACAGTATTTAGTTTACATTATAGAGAATATAGTATTTAGTTTACATGATAGAGTCTACAGTATTTAGTTTACATGATAGAGTATAAAGTATTTAGTTTACATGATAGAGTATAAAGTATTTAGTTTCCATGATAGAGTCTACAGTATTTAGTTTACATGATAGAGTATACAGTATTTAGTTTACATGATAGAGTACACAGTATTTAGTTAACATGATAGAGTATACAGTATTTAGTTTACATGATAGAGAATACAGTATTTAGTTTACATGATAGAGTCTACAGTATTTAGTTTACATGATAGAGTATACAGTATCTAGTTTACATGATAGAAAATACAGTATTTAGTTTACATGATAGAGAATACGGTATTGAGTTTACATGATAGAGTCTACAGTATTTAGTTTACATGATAGAGTCTACAGTATTTAGTTTACATGATAGAGAATACAGTATTTAGTTTACATGATAGAGAATACGGTATTTAGTTTACATGATAGAGAATACAGTATTTAGTTTACATGATAGAGTATAAAGTATTTAGTTTACATGATAGAGTCTACAGTATTTAGTTTATATAATAGAGTATACAGTATTTAGTTTACATGATAGAATATAAAGTATTTAGTTTACATGATAGAGTATACAGTATATAGTTTATATAATAGAGTCTACAGTATTTAGTTTACATGGTAGAGTCTACAGTATTTAGTTTACATGATAGAGTATACAGTATTTAGTTTACATGATAGAGTATACAGTATTTAGTTTACATGATAGAGTCTACAGTATTTAGTTTACATGATAGAGTATACAGTATATAGTTTATATAATAGAGTATACAGTATTTAGTTTACATGATAGAGTATACAGTATTTAGTTTACATGATAGAGTATACAGTATCTAGTTTACATGATAGAGTATACAGTATTAAGTTTACATGATAGAAAATACAGTATTTAGTTTACATGATAGAGAATACGGTATTGAGTTTACATGATAGAGTCTACAGTATTTAGTTTACATGATAGAGAATACAGTATTTAGTTTACATGATAGAGTATACAGTATGTAGTTTTTCATTTACTGTGTTTTGTTTCATTTGTCCTGTGATCAATCATATTCTAAGGTATCCCCTACAACAATAGTGTTTGATATTCTTTTTTTCCTCTTCTTCTTCCTTGGTGTCTGCAGACGGTTCAGATCATGATCGGAGTATTAGTCCTCTTGTCTGGTATCCCCATGGTGATAAATGGAGGCAGTTTGGGATTGTACAGTGGTTTCTTTGTGTGGGGTGCCGGCTTTGTGAGTATTGATATTTTTTTCTTGATTAACCATGAAATTATAATAATTTACTAAAAAAAATAAATAAAATAAAAACGAAATAATTGATCTAGTAAAATTTTATCCCTTTTACAATTCAGGTTTTTTCATATAAAAACCCCAGCAACCATCATTAACTATAATATCAATAATAAGATCATAATATCAATTTAATATGGCCTTAACTAAAAGTTCTATTAAATTAGAAGTCACATTCTTTAAAAATGTAATTAAGTAATCTGTTTGTTTTAAATGTTGCAAATAAAAACTTTAATTTCTTAAATGATAATGAAATACAAAAAATCCCTAAAAAAATTCAGAAATTTAAAATCTTCAAAAAGAAAGAAAATAAATATATTGATGTTTTTTGCATTCTTATTCTGTAATGTATTTTCTTTCCATTAATCTTTTTACTTTCATGAGCAGTACTTTCAGGTATTTATTTAAGCTTGTTGAAAGGTTCCAAAAAGAGTTTCTGTTTTCCGAATAAACATTTTTTTTATCAAACTAAAATCAGCTTTGTTTAAATATTAATGTATTTGACCTTCATGTATTTCTGAGCATCATTCAGTCTAAATAATCATCTTTTCAACAATCAAACTAATTCTGTGTCAAAGTTCATCGTTTATTCAATGTGGTTTTGTGTCTCGTTCTCAGTACATCACCTCCGGCTCGCTCACAGTGGCTGCTGGGAAATCTCTCAGTCGCTGTCTGGTGAGTGACTTCTTGTTTGCCAGAATCCTGTTACTTCCTGTGTGTGTTGCTGTCATGTGATTGTTAAAATCATGAGAATCAGTGTAGGATTCCCAGCATGCTTCATTTCACGTCATCTATCTGAACAATTTTTTTTTTTTTTTTTTTACATAACATTTTGGGCAGTATTTGTCTTGTTTCTTTGTATTTTTCTAAATTCGTTCACAGACATTATTGTCCCATCCTGTCCTGTCTGATTGTTATTCAGTCATCTCTGACCTGTAATATCGATATTATTGTCCTACCTGTCTGGCTCTGTCTTTCTGCTGATGTGTCTCCTCTCTTCCAGGTAAACACTGCATTGGGTTTCAATGTGGTTTCCACGGTAGCAGCATTCACCGCCATGATCCTGTACAGTTTTGATGCTTCAGGAGTGACCACTTACTGCTGGGATCCCCACTGTGAACAATACATGGTAATTTCTTAAAAGTATTTTTAACACCTGCAGGATAATCAGAGCTAAAATACTTAAAAACAGACAGAAATGATAAACAGCTATAATCTCTGCATGGTTCCTCTAAATTTCACACACACCTCTGACCAAAGTGATGTTTAATATAAAACAACTACACAAAGAAAACTGAAGGAGGAACAACGTCAATGAAACAACAAAAGAGTCAGACAGAGAGCAGGGAAGAGGACCAGAAGAGGACAAGATTCACAATTATCAACAAGACCAACAGCTGCTGCAACCATACCAACATTCATGCCATCTTCATCTTCAACTTCATCTTCATCTTTACCTTCATCATCATCATCTTTATCAGTCTTATTTGGGTGTTCAGCAGAGTTTTGTCGTCAGCCTCCCCTTGATTGTCTAAACGGATTCTGCAGGTCAAACTGATTTTGGTGAATCTGTCTTATATCAGACAATTAGGTGGATTGCAGATGACTCAGGTTCAGCATCTCCAAGTCTGAGGTCCTGGTTTTCTGCTGTATATAGTGGATTACCCCCCCTGGTGAGGAGTGAGTCAGAACCTCATGTAAAGGAGATAAAGTATCTGGATGTTAGGGTTAAGTTTGTTCACTGAAAGGGTCAAATGAAGCACGATATTCACAGGAGGATTGGTGAAGCGTCAGTGGTGACATGGTCTAGCTGGAGATTTAGATATATGGTCAGAATTGTAAAGTCTAGGATCAGAATTGTTAGGTCTGTGGTCAAGGTCTCTGGGGGTTTGGCCATGATCTCTCAGTCTATGGTTAGGAGCTTTAGGTTTATGATAAAAATCACAGGGACTGTGGTCAGAATCTTTGGGTCTATGGTCATCATCTCTGTGTCTATAGTCAGGAGGTTTAGGTCTAGGGTTGTGATTCCTGGGTGGATGGTCATATTCTCTAGGTCTAAAATCACTATCTCTGACTCTATGGTCAGGAGCTATAGGTCTGTTGATAGGGGCTTTGTTCTATAGTCATGATACTTTGGTGTATGGTCATGACCTCTTGTTCGTCATGATCCCTGGGTCTACTGTCAGAAGCATCAGGTCTGTGTTCATCATCTGTGGGTCTGTGCTCAGGAACAGTGGGCATATGCAGATGATTTCTTGGTCTATCAAGCAGAAGTCTTTGGTTAGGAGCATTAGGCCCACTGTCATTATCTCTGGGTCTTTGATCATGATCTCTGAGTCAATGGTCAGGAGCATTAGATCTGTGGTCAAGAGCATTTTCTCTGTGGTCATGATCTCTGGGTCTATGGTAATGATTTCTTGCTCTATGATCAGGAGCTTCAGGTATACTGTTACTGTCTTTGGGTCAGTGGTCATAATCTCCAAGTCTATGGTTATCAGCTTTGGGTTGATGGTCATGATCCCTGGTGTCCATGGTCAGGAGCATTAGGTCTGTGGTCACAATCTTTCGGTTTGTTGTCATAATTTTAGGGCCTGAGATCATGATTCCAAATCAATGACATGACACTCAGGAAGGGGTCTTGGCAAATCCCCTGCCACACTGTGATACCCTGCCGAGTTAAACCAAGGGGAGCTGTGCTGCTCCTTTTAATGGAAATGCCCCATTACAGATATCTGACTGATGGTCATTTTATTCAGGATTTCATTTAAACAAATTATTAAAAGGAAAAAAAAAAGCAAACAGAACAGCAATCTACATTTTTCTAGCAACTACGGGTTAGACTAGAGGGCATGGTCTAGACCTGACCTCTTTGGAAAGGGTCTGATGGGTTGTTATGAACTGGTGCTTTACAAATGAAAACTTGATTGATATGGATCTGTCCGTTACAGACACTGTTTCAGGGTTTCTCAGGGATCCTGGTTGTGTTCCATGTCTTGGAGTTTGCTGTTTCCCTCACCGTCTCTGTATTTGCCTGTAGATCTACCTGTAACTGTGACGACCAGGTGAGTTCATACTGAGCTGTCTACCTGTAACTGTGCTCATTTATTCATGAAACACTGAAATTAAAACTGTGAGGAAGCAGGAATCAAAGTGATGGTTGTTCTGTTGTGTGTCGTTGTTTGATGTTTGTTGATGTCGTTGTGTATCAACAGCCGTCTGTCTACGTCATCCCTGGAAATGCTGCCATGGCTGCCCAGGCTCCACCACCTTTACATACTGTACCTGTCACCATGGCTGTACCGGCCCAACAGGTAGCCCCCCATTATTATAGGGTTACATGATCAGTCTTTGTGGTTCTGACTGTGGCTGAGTCATTATTAATGTTTTCTTCTCTTTGTTTTTGTTGTTTTACAGATTCCTAGCTTCCCAAAACCCGCAGAGAACCAGAACCAGATCCACCCTGGACTCACTGAACCTCCGGCCTACACACGCTGAAGAAAACACCTGCTTTAAAGGGATATTTCAGGATTTCTTAAGTTGAGTTGTATGGGGTGCTTGGCTATAGTACTAGTTTTAGCCTCCAGTGATCCTGTTGTAATTACAAGCTCAGATACGCCTTTCAATCTGGCAGGGCTCCGTGCCGGTTCTGGTTCCTGAACCAAAATTTGAACCAGCCGGTGCGGTCAAACCGGGAATAAATTGGTTCTGAACCTATAAAGTTGGTTCTCAGCTGGAACCAAAAATAGTTGGTTCTTCCTTGGGAACTGTGACATCATCAGTGGGCGTATCACATTCTAGGTTGTGAGGATGAGCAGAAAACAAAAGATGAACTGGTCTGCTGGGGAGACAAAATGTTTGTGATCTGGGCATTGACAGAATTCCAGGTGAAGCTGGAGAACAAGGAAGACCATGTCATTTTCTGAACTTGTGGAAGGGATGGCAACGGCTGGGTTCACCTGAACACCAGACCAAATAATTGATTTACTCAAGAAACTGAAGAGGGAATACCAGGACTGCATGAAAGACTTGGGCCAAAGTGGAGCAGGACGTGGTACAACACGTCCATCATGTCCTCCCACTTTGATTCTGCTTTAACTGGTGTGAACACAAGCCGGTTCGCCAGGAAGTATCAAGGTTCTGAGTCCAGAATGGAACCAGTGCCAGAACCAGAACCATGTCTGTCTGAAAACACTCAGAGAGAACCAGTGCATAGTGGCTTGGGATGGGAATATTTTTTCTGCAAGATTTACATAAAAATGGGCCAAGAAAATATGTCAGCTCGCCTGCACGCTGTGAAAAACACACAAAGCACTTCGTTTCTCCCAAAATCCCCTCTCTGTCAGGCACTAATTTACAATGCAGCTTTCACCATTTTATACCCTTCAGCCTCTGCTCACTGTTTTCAGCCTATTTTTACAGAAAACTCATTAATTTACGCGGACAAAACATACAGCTGCTATGCACCGGCTCTCTCTGAGCTCGTAATAACAACAAGATAAAATGACACAGAAATCACTGGAGGCTAATGCCACTACTATAGCAAACCACCTCATACCACCCAACTTCAAATATCCCAAAAATCCCTTTAAAAAGAATCACATGATAACATGTGAATAACATAATAACATAATGACAGAAGATTAACATGAGATTTACATGTAAATAACAAGAGATTACCATGAGAAAAACAATATCATAAGATTAACAGGATATTAATATCAATATAACATGAACACTCAGAATGAAATTCAAATATTTCTTTTCAAACATTGATGAGATGAATTAAAAGGGTCAGATTAAAAATCACAACACTGATAAAAAATGTTTCACACTCCATCACTGATGAAGATGAACCCTAAAGAATAGATAATAATAATGAGATGTATTTACTTTAATAGAGGCTGTACAGACACTAAAAAACACTAAATCATGGCTTTATAATTTTTCTTATCTAATATGATAAACATGATTTCATCACTGAGCTTGTTGTGATAAAAGTGTTTCTGTATGAAAAATAAAAATGTTCTTTGCCAAAATCGTCATTTTCTTCACAGAACAGAACATTGAGATAAAGATATCAGTGAAACTTCAGACAGAAAAATGTGAAAATTGACCAAAATATTCCAAACTCCAGATGTTGTCTAATGAATCTGTAGGTTCTTTACAGATGACACCACTCAGCAGAACAGAACTCTTGATGGGGGGCAGGAGGTGATTTCTGCACCAACTCTACCAAAAGGCCACGTTAGAGCTGTGTGACAATGACAAGAGTACAAAGTCAGAAAATAAAAACATCTTTAATTGTTCAACTACTTTTGTGTCCTGAAAGTTCAGAAATATTCTGGAAAAAAAGAAATAAAAAACTCACAGAGAAACGGCAGAAGGATGGGATTTAGTGGGGTTCCTCTGCTCTAAAAGTCTGAGGGCTCGGGGAGCAGGTGGCCTAGTGGTTAAAGGTGCTCCCCATGTACGCGGACAGCCGGGTTCAAATCCGGCCTGAGGCCCTTTACCGCATGTCTCTCCCCCACTCTTGACCCTGTTTCTGACTCTATCCACTGTCCTCCTCTATCTAATAAAGGCACAAAAACGCCCAAAAAATAAATCTAAAAGTCTGAGGGCTTTGTGCACCTCAGCAGCAGTGATTCATCTAAAACTAAATAACTGAGGAGCAGTTACCTGATGTTCAGGACAAACACAAGTTTTTCTTTCCATATTTGACTCTGTCAAACAGAGACCCAGATGCAATAAAGAGCTTGTTAGATAAATCTAGATTAAGGCTTTGTCACTGATGTTCTGATTATCATTATCATCACAGAGGATGCTTGTTGTCTTTCTTGCATTATTTCCACTATTCAGGAGGTTGAATCAGCATCATTCTTTTCAGCCATTTACTGATTGTATCATTTAGTTGTAGATGCTCTGCACGGAGAGGATCATATTGACTTAACCCTGAGTTTCTGGACTGTTTTGTCATCTTAACCATACAAGGCCCAGAAAATGTCCTGTGAGTTTGTGCTTTTTTTCAATATTCCACAAAACATAGAACTTTTCATATATGGCAGTTATTTACACTTTACTGGATGTTAAGAGCGTTTTAACAGTTGAAAATGTAGAAATACAAAGAAGATATTTAGTTTACATGACATAGTATGCAGTTTAGTTTGTTTAGAACACATTTATATGACTGGTGATGTTTTTTCATTCTGCTGTATGAAATTAAATCAGATTAAACTAGAATGGCCGTCTGAGGCGGCAGACCCACGCCTAAGCAGCGCCACCGAGGAACTCACGCTCCCATTGATTACTATGGTGTTCAAAATTCGAAGTCCGAGAAAAAACGAACAGGTGCGCGGATCATCACCAAAATCTAATCGATTCTTCCGTGTCACTATCCCAACATTCCCTGAAAGTTTGATGAAGATCCAACTTTCCGTTCTCGAGCTATCTTGTACACATACTTACAAACAAACAAACAAACAAACAAAGATACGGAACCCTTTACATAACCCCCTGCCGATTTCATCGGCGTGGGTAATGAAGGCATCAAAAAGACTGACTCTGAACATTTTTATACTCTCTGGTTTAACTTAACCTTCTTTACCTAAAGTTCTTCCTCATTACCTACAGACAGGTGTTTATTATGCAGCTGTGCTCTAGTTTCTCAGTAATTAAGCCATCAAACCACACCAGTGACCTCAGAGGAGAAACTGAACAATATTTAACCTCAGAGAGTTTTACATACACACAACTCACCTGAAGCCTCAGTCACCAACGATCTCACCTGGACCAACGATCTCACCAGGACCAACGATCTCACCTGGACCAACGATCTGACCTCAACGATGTCGTCGACAGCTACAACCACATCAGGTGGCATGGTGGTGGTCAGCCAGGTGTACCCATCTCACCATCCCCAGGAATTTCAGCAGGTGTGTCTGGGGACGCAGAGGTTCATCCATGGACATCCTCTGGCTATCGGGGTGAGTTATTTAATTGTGAAAATGTGGTTTTATAGTGAAAATGTCATTTTATTGTGAAACTATGATTTCATAGTGACAATGTGATTTTATTGTGGGAAATGTGATTTTATTCTGAAAACATTCAGGTTTTTAATAGAATTAAACGCTATATTTTATTTTTCTGTTTCACTTTTCTGTTAGACATTAACAAGTTTCAGAGACATTAAAATGAAACGGTCAGAGTCTACTATAGACAATCACATGGTAGACATATTTATAACTGGTCATATCAGCTCACTGGAGCAGGAACTCTAATTAAAGTCATCTTCATACATCATGTGACAGTCACCAGATTTAGAAATGGATAAAATGGTTTTCTGTCACAGTTTGAATCAGTCTCATAAGAAGCTTCAACCTCTTTTAAAAAATGTTCCTGTTTTCAACTTCATGAAGCAGTTTTAACTTTTTCTAAATGTTCTTTAATTTGTTCATCTTTTTTTTAACCTTTAAACCTCGTTGAACTTCTTCTTTTACATACCATAGTGTCATTACATCTTCTTCTTCAATTCTAGTTAACCATGAACCTTTAGATCAACTCTAAACTCCCCTGTTTAGTTTTTCAAGAAATGATAGTCCTTCAGGATTTAATTAAGTTAGTAAAATGTTTATTTTAAAAGTTTGTAGTAAAAATGTAAGTCAATAAATTATTATGCTGATATACGAGACATATAATTAATAAAAAATGACACAAATTAAAACTTTGCAACACAAAATGCTTTTTAATTTTATATTATTATTGACATGATAGGTAAATGTTGCTAATTAAAAGTTTTGGATTTTGTGTTTTTAATTTTTAATTATGAATAAGTACTAAGTTTACATGATAGAATATACAGTTTTTGGTTTACATGATAGAGTCTACAGTGTTTAGTTTGCATGATAGAGTCTACAGTATTTAGTTTGCATGATAGAGTAAACAGTGTTTAGTTTACATGATAGAGTCTACAGTGTTTAGTTTACATGATAGAGTCTACAGTATTTAGTTTACATGATAGAGTATACAGTATTTAGTTTACATGATAGAGTCTACAGTATTTAGTTTGCATGATAGAGTATACAGTATTTAGTTTACATGATAGAGTCTACAGTATTTAGTTTGCATGATAGAGTCTACAGTATTTAGTTTGCATGATAGAGTGTACAGTATTTAGTTTGCATGATAGAGTGTACAGTATTTAGTTTGCATGATAGAGTCTACAGTATTTAGTTTACATGATAGAGTCTACAGTATTTAGTTTGCATGATAGAGTCTACAGTATTTAGTTTGCATGATAGAGTCTACAGTATTTAGTTTGCATGATAGAGTGTACAGTATTTAGTTTACATGATAGAGTCTACAGTATTTAGTTTACATGATAGAGTAGACAGTATTTAGTTTTCATGATAGAGTATACAGTATTTAGTTTTCATGATAGAGTATACAGTATTTAGTTTACATGATAGAGTATACAGTATTTAGTTTACATGATAGAGTCTACAGTATTTAGTTTGCATGATAGAGTATACAGTATTTAGTTTGCATGATAGAGTGTACAGTATTTAGTTTACATGATAGAGTCTATAGTATTTAGTTTACATGATAGAGTATACAGTATTTAGTTTTCATGATAGAGTATACAGTATTTAGTTTACATGATAGAGTATACAGTATTTAGTTTACATGATAGAGTATACAGTATTTAGTTTTCATGATAGAGTATACAGTATTTAGTTTACATGATAGAGTATACAGTATTTAGTTTACATGATAGAGTTTACAGTATTTAGTTTTCATGATAGAGTTTACAGTATTTAGTTTTCATGATAGAGTATACAGTATTTAGTTTTCATGATAGAGTATACAGTATTTAGTTTACATGATAGAGTATACAGTATTTAGTTTACATGATAGAGTATACAGTATTTAGTTTGCATGATAGAGTATACAGTATTTAGTTTACATGATAGAGTATACAGTATTTAGTTTTCATGATAGAGTATACAGTATTTAGTTTTCATGATAGAGTATACAGTATTTAGTTTACATGATAGAGTCTACAGTATTTAGTTTACATGATAGAGTATACAGTATTTAGTTTTCATGATAGAGTATACAGTATTTAGTTTTCATGATAGAGTATACAGTATTTAGTTTACATGATAGAGTATACAGTATTTAGTTTACATGATAGAGTATACAGTATTTAGTTTACATGATAGAGTATACAGTATTTAGTTTACATGATAGAGTATACAGTATTTAGTTTTCATGATAGAGTAGACAGTATTTAGTTTACATAATAGAGTTTACAGTATTTAATTAACATAATACAGAATACATTTTAGTTTCTCACTGAGAGTTTGTTATATTCTGTTCATCCTGTGACCAGCAGCGTTATAACTTTTATTTCACAACAGAAGTACATAATGATTTAATTTTTTTTTCTTCTTCTTCTGTGGTGTCTGCAGACAGTTCAGATTATGATTGGCGTGATAGTCTTCTTGTCCGGTATCCCCATGGTGATTCATGCAGGCACCTATTCAGTGGTCATGGGTTTCTTTGTTTGGGGTGCTGGCTTTGTAAGTATTGATTTTTTTTTTCTTGATTAACATTAAAATTTTAATTTACTAATAAAAGAACACACAATCACCAAATATTTATCTAAGAAAAAAAAAACTAAAATCAAATATTATTTGTTAAAACTATTAATAATTTCAAATGTCACAAGGTAAAGTTTCATTTAAATCAGAAATGACATTCCTTGAGAATATAATTAGGTAAGTAAAATGTTTATTTAAAATGTTTTAAATAACTGTTACAAAATATACAACATATTAATAAAAATGTAACAAATTAAAAACAATTTAATCTTTTTTAAATTTTTAATTCTGTTATTCATTTTTCTTGTTTTAATCTTCCTAATGTTGTGAGCAGTAATTTTATTCAGGTATTGATTTAAGCTCATTGAAATGTTCCATAAATAGTTTCAGATTTCTGAATAAACATCTTTTTATCAAACTGAAATCAGGGTTTTTTTTTTTACATATTGATGTATTTGACCTACATTTTTTCAGCACATGTTTTAAGTCTAAATAATGGTCTTTTCAACAACTAGAACCAATTCTATGTTAAAGTTCACCCTTTTATTCGATATTGGTTTGTGTCTCTCAGTACATCACCTCCGGCTCGCTCACAGTGGCTGCTGGGAAATCTCTTAGTCGCTGTCTGGTGAGTTACTTCCTGTTTTCCAGAATCCTGTTACTTCCTGTGTTGCTGTCATGTGATTGTTAAGATCATGACAATCAGTGTAGGTTTCCCAGCATGCTTCATTTCACGCAATCAATCCGAACATTTTTTTTTCTTTACATTTTTTTCTGGCTTGTATTTGTCATGTTTCTTTGTCTTTTCTAAATTCTTTCAGACATTATTGTCCTGTCCTGTGCTGTCGGATTGTTATTCAGTCATCTCTGACCTGTAATAAAGATATTATTGTTGTACCTGTCCTGGCTCTGTCTTTCCTCTCATGTGTCTCCTCTCTTCCAGGTCAACACTGCTTTGGGTTTCAATGTGGTTTCCTCGGTAGCAGCATTTGCTGGCATACTCTTTTACACTTTTGATGCTGCAGGCTTCACCAACTAACTAAATATTATTGTCCCATCCTGTCCTGTCTGATTGTTATTCAGTCACTATTATTGTGTCTGGCTCTGTCTTTCCTCCTCATTGTCTCCTCTCTTCCAGGTCAACACTTTGGGTCAATCTGGTTTCTCAGTAGCATCATTCGCCATCATCCTGTACAGTTTTGATGTTGCAGGAGTGATTACAGGTTCACTGCTGGGATGACAACTGTGGACCATTCATGGTAATTTCTTGTAAATGATGTTTTTTTACATGTGCAGGATAATCAGAGCTAAAATATTTAAAAACAGACAGAAATGATAAACAGCTATCATCTCCGCATGGTTCCTCTAAATTTCACACACACCTCTGATCAAAGTGATGTTTGACATAAAACAACAACACAAAGAAAACTGAAGGAGGAACAACGTCAGTGAAACAACAGAAGAGTCAGACAGAGAGCAGGGAAGAGGACCAGAGGAGGACAAGATTCACAATTATCAACAAGACCAACAGCTGCTGCAACCATACCAACATTGATCTTCATCTTTACCTTCATCATCATCTCAGGTCTTATTTGGGTGTTCAGCAGAGCTTTGTCGTCAGCCTCCCTTGATTGTCTAAACAGATTCTGCAGGTCAAACTGATTTTGGTGAATCTGTCTTATATCAGACAATGAGGTGTCAGATGAAGGTCATATTCTCGGTCTTCACTATCTCTGACTCTATGGTCAGGAGCTATAGGTCTGTTGATAGGGGCTTTGTTCTATAGTCATGATACTTTGGTGTATGGTCATGACCTCTTGTTCGTCATGATCCCTGGGTCTATTGTCAGAAGCATCAGGTCTGTGTTCATCATCTGTGGGTCTGTGATCAGGAACAGTGGGCATATGCAGATGATTTCTTGGTCTATCAAGCAGAAGTCTTTGGTTAGGAGCATTAGGCCCACTGTCATTATCTCTGGGTCTTTGATCATGATCTCTGAGTCAGTGGTCAGGAGCATTAGATCTGTGGTCATGATCTCCTGGATTGTGTCAGGAGCAAAAGGTCTATGGTAATGATTTCTTGCTCTATGGTCAGGAGCTTTAGGTATACTGTTATTGTCTTTGGGTCAGTGGTCATAATGTCCAAGTGTATGGTTATCAGCTTTGGGTTGATGGTCATGATCTCTGGGTCTATGGTAAGGAGCATTAGGTCTGTGGTCATGATCTTTGGTTTTGTGGTCATCATCTCTTGGTCATTTGTCAGGAGCATTAGGTCTGCAGTCACAAGCTTTCTATTTGTTGTCATGATTTTAGGTTCCCACGGATTTTAGGGCCCGAGATCATGATTCCAAATCAATGACATGACACTACGGAGGGGATCTTGGCAAATCCCCTGCCACGCTTTGATACCCTGCCAAGTTAAATCAAGTTGAGCCATGCTGCTCCTTTTAATGGAAACACCTCATTAGTGATAGCTGACTGATGTCATTAGGGCCCATGCACCGACCTTGGTGCGAGGACCCTATTGAAACTGTAGCAGATATTATTATTCTTTTCCTGACTGGGAAATCTCTAATTTGGAGGCCTTAACACGCTCAAAAACTCACCAAACTTTACCCAAAATTGTCCCCCGCAAAAACACAACCTGGTGACGGATTTCCGCAAATCCATCAGGCAGTCGCCACTTGGCGGAGCCAAAAGTGAGATAGGGCCGTGGGTAACACCTACACACACCAAAATTGGTACACATATGTATCATGATAAGACAAACAAAAAAATTACTTATGACCATCATCTAAAATGTACAGGAACTGCACTACAAAACGTTTTTTTATTTGTTTTTTTTGTTTGTTTTGTTTTTTCAAATTTTGGCATTTTCGGAAAAGCAGACATTTCACATTTGAGCAAACTCATCTGAGGGCTTTCATCTGATGGACTCCAGAAGTTTTTTGCATAAACTACACCAACTGGAAGTCTAAAGTTGTGCAAACTGTGACTGACTCTTTACCATGGGGTGGGGCCGTAACAGGGGCCTGATTTTACACTGTTTTTGGTGTGTTTTTTACATTAAAAACTACATAGTAATACCTTGTAACTTTTTACTGCTTATGTCAGTTCTCACCAAACTTCACATAGATAATCACACATTGGTCCTGCATACGTCCATACATCAATATCAATACTTTGACACAGCGCCCCCTTCTGCAAGGTGAACATTTACACCGTTGATTTTTCATGTGTGTTTTATGGGTTGCCACAACAATATTCACCAAAAATACACTGTTCATCCGAGGCCTATGATTTTCAGTCTGCATATGGACAATCATCAGAGCTACAAAAAGCTTCTTGGAACCATGCAAAAATCCCAACAGGAAGTCCACCAGCTCTGCCCCAATTTCAAAATAAGTTTTTTTTTTTTTTTTTTTTTTGACAATTACACACCAAAAACTGATGTAACTTTGGTAAAGATCATTCTGTGGTCTTCAAAGTTTTAATGCAACACATCAGGATCACACTGAACATGCCCACATGAAAACAGCTCATCATGATGCTCCCTACTGCCAACAGGAAGTAAGCCTTTGTCTTATTGTGTTGAACTGATAATGCTCTGATTTTCCCCTCAACTCCTCAATAGCTGTCCCTACAATGACATGTTTCATTATCAGACACCCCCGTGGCCATGTCGGCTGTTTTGATCCTTGAAGTGGGTCATTTCTGTGTTATTCTTACTGTTTTTGACCTGATATGCTCTGATTTTGATCTGAATTCTGTATATCTTCCCCAATATGGACATGTTTCATTCCTGGATGATCCAGTGGCCATGGTGGCCATTTTGATCCATCGCCTCAGACAGGAAATGGGTCATATCTGTATTTTGCTTACTGTTTAGAACCTATCATGCTCTGATTTTCACATAAACTCATCAGTATCTGTCCTAATATTGACATGACTCATTAACAGATACCCCAGTGGCCATTGCAGCCATTTTGATCCTTCGCCTCAGACAGGAAGTGGGTCATATTTGTATTCCTCCTACTGTGTTGAACCAATCATGCTCTGATTTTGACCTGAACTTCTCAATTTCTGTCACAACATCAATGTGTGTCATTCCCGGATGCACCAATGGTCATGGCAGCCATTTTGATCCTTCGCCATCTGACAGGAAGTGGGTGTAACTCTCATAAGAATCACCCGATTGCCTTCAAATTTCACATGTATGATCAGGATCTGCCTCTCTACAAATTCTACTGGTCATGTCATGGATTTACTGTAGCACCCCTACTCTAACATGCCATTACCACCTCCAAAATACAAATTCCAATCTTTTTATGGTTTTACATGATAAATATTCCTTTCCTCATCACCTCTACATGTCCACCTCCACATTTTACATACTGCCACCTACTGTTGAGGGGCAGTACTTTCTCATAAACGAGTACACCATGCTGAATTTTTTCTAACGTAATGACGCTCAACTAAGGATTGCCCTGGTCCCTCTGCTGCACTGCAGCACACTGCACGGGTTCGCCTATACCCCACCATTGCCACGCAGTGGCAGTTGGGCCACACCCCAACCTGCACCGGGGTGCGAGGGCCCTTCAGTACTGCTTGCAGCCCTAGTTTTATTCTGGATTTGATTTAAACAAATTATTAGAGGGAAAAATATATTAAACAGAGCAGCTTTCTTAATTTTCACTAGCCACTACTTGACTAGAGGGCATGGTCTAGACCTGCCCCCTTTGAAAGGGTCTGATGGGTTGGTTATGAACTGGTGGTTTACAAATGAAAACTGACTGACTGACTGATTGATGCATATGTCCATCTGTCCGTTCCAGGTACTGAGTCAGGGTTTCTCAGGGGTCCTGGTGGTGTTCCATGTCTTGGAGTTTGCAGTTTCCCTCACTGCCTCTATCTTTGCCTGTAGAGCTACCTGTAACTGCTGTGACAACCAGGTGAGTTCATACTGAAATGTAGATCTACGTGTAACTGTGGCTATTTAGTCATGAAAACACTGAAAATGAAGACTGTGAGCAAACAGGAAACAAACTGATTCTGTGTGTGCTTGTTTGTTGTCTGATGTTTGTTGATGTTGTGTGTCGTTGTGTAGCAACAGGCATCTGTCTACGTCAGTCCTGCCGTGGCTGCCCAGGGTCCACCACCTTTACATACTGCACCTGCTACCATGGCTGTACCGGGCCAAGAGGTATTCCCCCATTATTATTGGACTGGTCCAAAAATGGTCACATGATCAGTCTCTGTGGGTTAGTCATTATTAATGTACTCTTCTCTTTGTATTTGCTGTTTTACAGATTCCCAGCTTCCCTAAACCCACAGAGAACCAGGACCAGATCATCCTCGGACTCACTGAATCTCAAGCTTGCACATGCTAAATAAAACACCACTTTAAAAAGAATCACATGAAAAAAGCATGATGATGACAAAAGATGAACATGTAAACAACATGAGATTAACATGAGAACAACAACATCATGAGACCAACATAACAAAATAACAACATGTGAATACGGGATAGTAATTCAATATTATCTCAACATGAACACTAAACATGAAATTCAAACTTTTTTTTTTTTCAAAACCAATGAGACAAATTGAAATGGGTCAGATTTAAAATCACAACATAAATAAAATGTTTTACACTCCATCACTGATGAAGATGAACCCTAAAGAATAGATAATAATGAGATGTATTTTCTTTAATAGAGGCTGTACAGAGACTACAAACACTAATCTGATGTGATAAACATGATTTCATCACTGAGCTTGTTGTGAAAAAAGTGTTTCTGTATGAAAAATAAAACTGTTCTTTGCCAAAATCGTCATTTTCTTCACAGAACACTGAGATAAAAATATCAGTGAAACTTAAGTCAGAAAAATGTGAAAATTTAGCAAAAACATTCCAAACTACAGTTTATGTCTAATGAACCTGTAGGTTCTTTACATGTCCTGTGAGTTTGTGCTTTTTCCCATTTTTCCACAATAATCGGAACTTTGCAGACCGATGCCTCAGTGCCAGAGTATTGTTTGCTCCTGTCAGCGGTACAACGGCTCTCCTTCAAGACTCTCTAGTGAACCTTTTTGTAAAATTGGAAATTTACCTGTGCCTTTTGAACCCGTTTTTGATCCTCTGTGTCTCTTCTTTTTTTTTTCAGTGCCTAACTCCATGTCTCACATCAGCACTTAAACCCAGCACACTCTCAGAAGACTCACTGCCTGTCACCTCCCCCGTCAGATCTCCTCAATTGCACATTTCACCTAAAAATCTGTTAAAACTTTTCCAGTCTGGTCTGTGTTCTGGGTCCACTACACAAAATAATCACAGAGAATGAAGACATAAGCCTGAAAACACAACTGAGACCCAGAAAGTTCAATTTTTTTGGAATGGAAATCTTTATGTCACTTTTTACTGAAATCCAAAAAATGAAAATTTCCATAAAATTTAAAATATATATTTTTTCTATCTCATTTGGTACATTAGTTGTTTTTGGTAACTGATAATCCACTTGAGAGCATTTTTATCATTTTTCAGATTGTATTCAAAAGATTTTTGTTAGTAATTTATGTTCATATTTTTTTAGATAGAGTCATCATAAAATTATGTATCAAATATGATAAAAGCGGCTTTAGGGGTTAATTATTAGAAATCAATTGGTTTTATTTCTTTTTTTTTTTTTTAATTTTGCATCTCAAGATTACGACTCAAACTTATGATTTTGATGCTTCATTTCATGCTTTGACCTTTTCAACTCATAATTTGGACACAATATGTCACATTTTTACCTCCACCAAGGAGGTCATGTGATCGGGAGGGTTTGTTAGTTTGTTTGTTAGCAACATAACTCAAAAACTTCTGGACGGATTTTGATGAAATTTTCAGGGAATGTCAGAAATGGCATAAGGACGTACTCATTAGATTTTGGGACTGATCTGGATCACCGTCTGGATCCAGGATTTTTTAAAGGATTCTTTACTTTTGGGAGATAGGGCTAATGGCAGAGGTCTGCACTCTCCGAGTGCTTTTCTAGTTATCTTTTAGACTCCTACTTTAAAATTTTAAGTCATATTTTTTCATCCCCTTACTTTGGCTTTTAAATCTCAAATTTTGACTTTTAAAGTCATGATTTCAACATTTTTCTTATATTTTGACATTTTTAAATAATAATATTTACTTTTAATATCATATTTTGACCTTTTAGACTACCAATTTTAAATTTATGTCATATTTTTAACTTTATAAGTCATCATTTTGAATTCTAGCTCATAGTTGGACATTCTTAACTCCTAATTTTGTCTTTTTATTCCCATATTTTGACCTATCAGACTTACAATTTAACATTTCAAGTCATATTTTGACTTTTAACCTCATGATTTCAAATTTGATCTCATATTTTGACCTTTCAAACATATGATTTCAACTTCTTCCGCATATCTCTTTAAAAACATTTTTCTAATTTTAATATATATATATATTTATTTATTTATCTCAGATTTAAGCCTTTGAACTTATCATTTTGACTTTTTTGAATTTCCAAATGATTTATCAACGGTGCTGTTCTTTTTTTTTCACATTTTATTACTAATAAAAAAATTGAGATTGACAGTTATGGTTAAACGTTGACCCTGTTAGACTCTCAGGTTAGACCTAAATCCAAAATCCGGCCCCTGCTGTGACTGAGTTCGACGCCCCTGTTTTAGAGGGTTTTTACTGAGGGTTACTCTGTACTATGATCATTAGGTTATGCTGCCACCTGCAGGAAGTCCACGTCACTGCTAGACCAGCGGAGGCTTGAAAAATGTCAATGTTTTCTAAGAGAAATAAAACTTAACATCAAAATGTACAGCCATGTGATCTTTGACTGCACTTAAGCAGTGTGAAAATACATTTTAGATGTGCAAGTACTCCGGTACTTTAACTCAACTAATGAACAGACTGAGCTACGTTCACTTGTATTGGAGAAAAATTTGACCAGGAGTATTGTTATGAATAATTAGTTTTGTACTTGATTATTTTCCCCAAAAAAACTCAGTGAAAATTCCTCTTGCTCATTTAGGGAAACTTGGTGCACCTGAGATGTTTCTCCCATCCGAGAGCTGTTGGTGATCAGCAGGGCTGGGAGGCTGTATAGGAAGCATTTACAGTATTTAGTATACAGTATACAGTTTACAGTATTTAGTTTACATGATAGAGTACACAGTATTGAGTTTACATGACATAGTATGCAGTTTAATTAATAAAACTGACACATTTTTATGCTCTCTGGTCAAACTCCACCTTCTTACCTACTGTTCTTCCTCATTATCTACAGACAGGTGTTTATTATATACCTGTGCTCTAGTATCTCAGCAATAAAGCCATCAAACCACACCAGTGACCTCAGAGAAGATACTGATCAATGAAATAACTTAAGAGAGTTTTACATACCCACAACTCACCTGAAGCCTCAGTCACTAACAATCTCACCTGCACCAACGATCTCACCTGGACGATGTCCTCAACAGCTACAACCACATCGGGTGGCATGGTGGTGGTCACCCACACTGTAAGCCCAAATAAGTTGAATCTACTCAAAAAAATAGAGGAAAGTGGTTGCCTTAAAAGAGTTAAGTAATGTACAGTGAAAACTTAAGTGAATTAAACTTAAATATGTGAAGTTCTGGAATTGTTATTTTAAGTACAATAAACTTAATGTCAAGCTGATTTAACTTAAAATCTTCAGTATTATCAATTCCTGTGCCCAATAAATTGTACTTAGCATTTTAGGTGGATAAATTTCGTATTTTTATTTATAAATATGTCAACTACAAAATTGGGGGAAAAAAAAACAAAGCCCAACATGTATCATTCCTTTTATTGAAACTGAATGCAAGTCAATGCCATATAAAACTCTATATAGAATGGAGGCTAAAAATTTGCCACAAATTTTCCTGAGGAAATTTTCAGATGAAACATAAAAGTTTAGTAGAACAGAGCTACTGTTGTTTGAACAAGTGCACTTACCCTGAAGAATGTAAACAGTCAAAATCTAACTAAAACACTCACTCAAAACATACAGTTTAACAAGGATGAACTCATGTCTGCTTAACGCTGTTATCTGATAAAATGTTTATCATGAAATTTAGATTTGTTTTCTCAACAATGTGTGACTTTTGTCTCAGAATATTGACATTTTTTCTTGTAAATTAAATTTTCGCTCAAGTTATTTTTTCCCCTCATAGATCTCTGTTTTTGTCCTTTGTAAATGTATCTTCTGAGTAAATTTTGTGTTTTCTGGGTTTTTTTTTTTTTATTTCCCACATAAATGGAGTTGTTTTGTTGGAAAGACAAAAATGCAATATGCTCTCAGATGATAAAAGTCACATTAATCAGTAGTAGGCTGACAACATACGCACTTATTGGTGCTTCAGCATAGGAACATTATTAACATGAATATATTGAACAAAGACGGTGCTCCTTCTGACGCTACTGCCAGCTAACTTAAAGGGTAAAAACAGTGTAAACATGCAACATTAAAGTCCAAATACTTACTATATGGAGCAGTAGCTAACTTTTCAGAACCCTGTTTCACACTGCAAGCTGATTTTTCAAAGTCTGTATTTTGGGTGCCAGCTCTCCTCTACCCAGGTTTAACATTACCTGCTGAACAAAGCTGAATGTGTGTTTCATGCACTTTGGGTACTGCAGGTGTAGGGCATAAATGAGTCCGAACAGGACACAGAAAGCCTGAGGCAGGTCGGCTGGTTCATCCATCACCACATTACCCTCCAAGATAATTGCCACACTGGAAGGGTTGAGCTGAGGATTTTCTTCGACACAGAGGATTCCCAGTTGAGTTTGGCTGTACCCATCCTTGTTGGTCACATCCTAACAGAGAAATAAAGACATTAGTAGATAATTCTATGTTGCCCATCAAAAAGCACCTTTCACTTTTTATAATGAAAAGCATCCTATATTAGAAACCACAGCAAAAGTAATTTAGAAAAGAACAATATTGGCCTTAATTTGGCTTTTCAACAGCTGCCATAACTGGATCTACACATTATAATTACACTGTTCACAAAAATTTAAAAACTATTTTAAGCACAACACTATTGGAGGATGGCACATCCATACTTGCGGTGGCCAGAGGGTTTGCTGTGTCTCCAAAGAGTGTGGAGGAGATACCAGGAGGCTATGGAGCTAAATCCAGGCTAAAAGTGTTGTAATTTAATAATTTAAAAAAAGATTGAAAAAATAAAATTTGAAACAGAAATTTTAATGTTTGTTCTTGTTCTAAAACATTAAATTGAATTAAAAAAGTGTAAGAGATCTTTTATTCAGTTTGAGTATACTTTTGATTCAGCTCTGTAATTATTTTAATAAATATTTTATTTTCAATTTTTACTCTGAAATATATTTTAAAATGTGATGTGTCATTTTTTCAGTTGCAGGATTATTTTTTAAAATTTAAATCTTATCTTTTTTGTTTCAGATTTCTTTTTTCACCTTCAGATCTTATATTTCACTTACAGATCATATTTTTTTCAGTTTCAAACTTTTGGCCGTGTTCTGGTGTGGGGGTCAAGACGTTGACTGAGATGGGCGTGGTATGGTGAGTGAAAGCATAGCAAAGCATCCTCCAGGGTCCCCACTCTTTTCGAGGAATGATTTTCCAGGACTTTTCCAGGACGTTTTCACCTGTTACAATATTGGTGTGGGCTATTCTCAGGTTAATCTAGCCTTCTAGAAAACAAGATTAAAGGTTGATGACCAATATCTCTAGCTAGCTCCACCGTATCATATTGAACTTCAAATGTATTTTTTCTAACTCTCGGGCATGAACATTGCCTGCTAGCTTTCTTTTTAGTCTGACTTTTATATAGCATTTTACAATTATAAATTTATGGTTTATACTTATTTTTAATCTTTATTTACTGTGCTTTCTTATAAATAGATTTTGCTGATTTACTGTTTAAGCAGCCTAAATTTTATTTTGCCATTTTTATTATTTCTTTCATCAACATTGTTCTGAGTTGTTGTATTTTATTCCTTAACTCGCATTATTTAATCTACTCATATTTTATAGCTAAGTGTGCATTAGTTACCAAGTACATTTTTACTTCTTTTCCTATGTTTGATTTTTGGTCACTAACATACGGAAGAGGATTAGGGCCACTGTAAAAATAAAAAGTGAGTTCTGACAAAATCTCAAATTCTGACTTTTTTCCTCAGAATTCTGACTTTTTTTTTTTTTTTACCAGAATTCTGAGAAAAATGTCAGAACTCTGAGATTTTGACTTTTTTCTTAGAATTCTGAGACTCTTACATTAAAGTCAGAATTCTGAGAAAAAGTCAGAAAGCTGAGTCTAAAGTCAGAATCTCAGAATTCTGACTTTTTCTCAGAATTCTGACTTCTTTTTGTAGAATTCTGAGATTCTGACATTAAAGTTAGAATTCTGAGTTTAAAGTCAGAATTCTGACTTTTTCTCAGAACTCACTTTTTATTTTTACAGTGGCCCTAATCCTCTTCCTCACTAACAAGGTAGAAGGAAGGTAAATAATTTTTCAGGACAACTCAAGCTTTTCCTGGACATTTTACTTTTTCCTCATTTTCCATATGCTTTCCATGACTGGAAAATTGGTCAATCATTTTCCAGGTTTTCCAGGACATGTGGGAACCCTGTCCTCAAATGATGTAGCTTCGGGAAACATGGGTACGTTGATAGATTTAACTCAACACTTTCTCTACACTGTATTCTCTTTATACCTCTAAATAAAGTGATGCCAAGGACAAAGATACCTTTTATAAGCAATTCTAGACAACTCTTGGTAATTATTGATGCATAAAAACTGGAGAATATGCCAGATTGTTGAGTTAAACACCCATGCCTAAAGAAATGATGTTTCCCAATTCCACACAAGACCATAACCGCAGCGCAGCATCACATCATTGTGGCATGAATTACAATGGTGTCCTCTTCACCAGGGCAACCTGCAGGTGCAGGTACACAGGTAAGAAATACTCTTTATAGATAAGGTGCAGTGAAAATTAACCTAAATTTCATAATACTGCGTCACTTTTGAAACGTGGGGTTATCCAGAAAGACATGTTTATGCGTCTATGCAGTAAGTAGGTGTAAGGTTAGCATGAACTGCGCAATGCTAGCTGCTGCTCATGTTGCAGTCCTTAAAATGTTCAGCTCAAGCTTCGGTCTTCAGTTGTCATTGTCTACATTTGTGTGGTAATAAGTTTAAATGTGCTCACTCTGAATCTAGGTACTTTTAAACCTGTGCAAGAAAGTAAAGTGATTCTGGACATAGACATGTCAAAAAGTCTTTTTGGATGACCCTACATTTCAGGGTTACACACATAAGATATTTAGGATATCTAAAGATAAATTCAAAGGGCATTTCTTACTTGCGTGCCTGCACCTGCAGCCATATTCTGGCATATTTTCCTGTTTTTATATATCAGTAATTACCAAAAATTGTCTAGAATTGCTTGTGTTGAGTCACATCTATCAAAGTAGCCACGTTTCCTGAAGGCAACATCATCTGAGGATGCTTTGCTCGGCTGTCACTCACAATACCACACCCTTCTCAGTGGATGCTACGCTCCAGAAGCCAGAACATGGCCAAAAGTTTGAAACTGAAACAATACGATCTGAAAGTACAAAATAAGACCTGATAGCGAAAAAATAAATCTGAAACCAAAAAAGAAAAGGTTTGAATCTAAAAATATTAATCCTGCAACTGAAAAAATGACACATCACATGTTAAAATATATTTCAGAGTAAAAAATTAAAATAAAATATTTTATTAAAATAATTACAGAGCTCTATCAAAGGTATATTTAAACTGAAAAAAATTACCTTACACCTATTTTTAATCCAATTTAATGTTTTAGTTTATTTAAAAAATTCAAGAACAAACATTGAAATTTCTGTTTCAAATTTTATTTTTCCAATCTTTTTATTTTCAAATCACAACACTTTTGGCCTGGATTTAACTCCACAGAACGCAGGCCAGCACACAGGGGAGCTGGGGGAGGCCCATAGAGGGGCAATTACCCAGCAGCAGGGCTGCTATTTGCTCGTTTGCGCCATCCTGGAGAAGCTGCACTACCTAAGCAACTTTAGTGGGCTGCAATACCACCTCATGCTATCATTACTGACGAGGGCACTGGAAAATGTGAAACTAGCCCAGAATCAGTCAGACAGGACAAGGATAGGGAAATGGTCTGTGGCCACAGCTGTTAAACCATTTCATTTTTCAGGGTTGTCTTGCTGTTGCCTCTCCTGTTTACCTTTTGTTGCTTTCGTTTGCACCAAAGTGGGTTAAATTTATTAATAATGGTTTACTTTTCCAACTTAAATGATTGATATCCCAGAAGTTAAACTGACTTTGTGTTATACTGTAATGATGTGATGATCAAGTGTTCCCTTAATTCTTGTGAGCGGTGTACTTGTTGCAAATTGTGCACTAAATATGGGTGGTCATGAAATTTAAGTTTAATTCTGGGAAACACAGTGCTGATTAAATTATTTTGAAAATTAGCAGCCAAAAATCTTTATTGTGCACCTACAACAGTTACAATAAATTAAACTACTTACAGTGCAGGTTTTGAAGAAGGCAGAGGGCTCATCCCCCAAGATGACTGGCAGTCCCCGAAGACAAAGGCATCTGATGTCTGTTGGCTCAGTGGTCTGAAATATATTGGACTTTACTGAGAATGCATAATAATAACAATTAATCAATTTTATATAGCGATTTTCAGAAAACTCAAAGACGCTTTACAAACACAAAACATTTATTTATCAAATACAATCCACAAACTCTACACATAGATTTTAATGCAAATTTACTGTAAAGCACAGGAGTAGACAAAAAGAGATGACATGACAGGAGAGAAAAGGAGAGGGAGAGAACAGAATGGTAAGGAATAGAAAGGAGAGACAAAAAAATACAGCAAAGCAGGGAGAACGGGGAAAGGAGAAAATAAGACAAGAAATGATGAGATTAAAGAATGGAGAGGACAAGAAGAAAGAGATAACACCAAATGAAAGAAAAAGCATGGATAAGAAAGTCAAAGGGTAAAAAGAGGAACATACAGAGAGGGAAGAGAGTGATTCGACAGATGTAAAGTAAACCCACCTTTGTTTGACGTAAAAGCTCAGACAGGAGTTGGCCGGTGACACCTTTCTTTTTCCTGAAGAGATCCATCAGGCTTGGGGAGAAACGGTCCAGTGCATCAAAGAAGTTGTCTTTGAGATTTTTTCCCACCACTCTGTTGAACTCACAGTAAACCTGAAACACAAAAGAGCAAACCATCTACAAGTTCAAAGTCAAATTGTCAAACATAAATTGTCCTTGGTAAAACAAATACAGTTTTATTTCAACAGCTTGTGCCTGCTTTACCATCTGATTTCACAAGATGCCTCTGTGTTCTTCCTGCTGCACTATCTATTGATAAAATCACATAGTTAAGCAGGCATAAGCAAAAAAAAAAATTTTTTATTAACATTACATTTCAAACACGTAAGGACATAGTCCTCTTTGTTAATATTCAGAACAATCATACAAACCTGTCTTTCTGTGAAAAGAGCTGGCCATCTTTGTACCATCTGGCTGATCTCATACACATCTTCAACAACTTCTTTTCTCCGCAGAGCAAACGTCACCTCCATCTCTTTCTTGATGAGGGATCCATTTGGTGTCTTCTTCATCATTTCACTGACCAGAACCTGACGAGATGCTTCCAGGTTGCGGTCATCCTTCCCTTCTGGATTCTTAGGGAGGAAATTGATCTCCCCTTTTCTTGGCTTTTTGATGTCTTTGTGGGGAGGTCCACCATCTTCCACGTTTACCACTATTGACAGTGACCTCACGTCGACCGAGAAGGCGCATTTTGTTTCTGTAGTTACCCATCTTGAACTTCATACTATTTTTCCATCCTTCCCAGCCAGAGGATGAGCCTGGTTCCTTGAGACATGGGTGGGTTTGCACTAAGGCTTTTGCAACAGCTTCAAAATCTTGCTTTGATGGGTATGCATCATATGTATACATGGTCTCAGCCAGTTTCTCAAGGATATCGTGTTTCAGCTCTTTTGTCACTTGCAGATGTGCTCCATCCCTGAGATACAACAGGTTACCTTGTCGGAGTCTGTACTCAACATCCACAGGAAACTTGGGAATTTCAAATTCTTCTGGCCACTGAAAACTTCTTTCCAGAGAGGAGTTGGACAGGATTTCTGTATCTGCGAGGCTGCTTGAGTCACTACATGCTTCAGCTGGAGCAGCGACTGGTACAAGGGTAATTATAGGGACAATTTTGATGGTTGGCTTGTCTGGGAGCTCAGAGAGATCTGTCAGGTTACACAGTTCGTTGTTAAAATCGGGATCTTGGAACTGCAAGGTGAAGCTGTAATTTACTTGGAGTGAGCTTTGGAGCCAGTCAATCAAATCTTCAACATTGTTAGGTTGTGTTGTCATTGTCATCTTTCTTATATCTGCTTCAGTGATAATAACCCTCATAGTCAGCTTCTCTTGCGCAGCCATCTGGGAAAAAAATGATAGATATTTAGCAAATAATATATCGCTTAAGAGTTACCATGAGTTCCCCTTGTACTCTATATGCAGATAATGGGAGGACATCATTCAACTCTGACATCTTAAACAGAGACATTGAGGAGACACTGTGATAGAGCAGCTGGTAAGATCTCAAATGCTCAGTATACCATGCTATCATTTTGGGGCAGACAAAAAAAATGTTTGTGTTAGCTGTAACAATCTTTTCAATCTGAGCAAAGTTTGGGAGACCTGAGCATGAGCCAGTAGAGAGAATCATGCCTGGTTGGTACTTGATTCCATCTATGCTGACAGATGATGCATCAAGAACTGGCCCTGGATTTGTGATCGTCTGAGCAATTTCTCTCTGAACATTCAAAGGGAAAGAGGCAAGCAAAACTGGAGTAACCTTTGTCATCTCAACTGATGGTCTGAAATATGAGCTGCAGTCAAGATGGTAACTCACAGCCCTTTGGTGTTTGGTAGCAAGTGTCATGGCAACATTTTTAAAATTTTGAGCATTGCGGATTGCCTTTTTAAAGAACTTATGCTTCCCCTCAAAGCGCATTGTCCAAACCTCGGTCAGGGGACCAAACTTCCTTACAAGCTCAGGATAATGCTCCAGATAGTGATGCTTTGGTCTCAAACGAAAATCCGGAAATGTGGACTGCAGCAGCTGTCGGTGCTCAGCTATCTTGCACTCCAGGAAATGCAATGTCTCTTGAGTGTGCCTCTGTGCCACAGCTAACTCAACAATGTCTTTGAGAAGCATGAGAACCTCCCAAGTGTTGTCACCCTCAGGGATACAGTGACCAATTAGAAAAGGAATGAGCCTCAAGAGACACCAATTCTCATGGGCATTTCCACCAATGGTCTTTTTGGTGGAAAATCCCTTTCCTATCACCTGAGGTCGGTCTGTTCTGTCGGTAAATGTGTAGTCAAAGTACCTGATGGCATGATTTAGCATATATAATGTGAAATACCCCTTGCCTATCAGGTCTGCAAGACATAGAGACAACTCAGTTGGAACAATGCCCTCCAAAAGATCATGCATGATGTCAGGAGTGTAACCAGTCACTGCATGAAAATGCACAAGATTCTCAGTCAAAGGACATGCTCTTTTCACACCATAAGTCCTACTCAAACTTGGGTCCTCTCTCACCTCCTGCACCTGTGTGTCATGGGAGTCTTTGTCTCTGAGCTGAAAGATTCCAGAACTTACCATGTGTTGCTGAGTGTCACTGCTGCTGGCTAAACAGAACCTGCAGAACTTATCAACAGTGAAGCCTTCCAGGAATCCTGCAAGGGAATGGGCACCAAGATTATCAGCAGCAACATACAAGACTGTGCCTTTCACATTTGAACCTAGTTTCTCCAGGTAAACACCATCCTGTTCCAATGTCTTAAGGTCATAGAGAAGAGGTTGCAGGACCTTTGCATAACCACACTCTTTCACTGTAGAGGTATTGCACAGAAGAGCAAGATGGATTGAGCTGAGGGTTGACCTGTATTTTGCAGGTATGTTGACAATGACCCAGTATACTGCACACATTTTATGTTTCAGCTTTGACGTCCCTAGCGGATTGGCTACTTCAAAGTCGTCAATGTACAGCCCTAGCCCAATTGTGAACTCATCACTTGTGAGAAGGGAGTTTTCATTAAAGTACTGCCCATCTACATATGACCTGTATTCTTCTTGGACATGGACTTTTTCTGACATAGCCTTGTTTAACACATCAGGTTTGTTGAGTATTTTCTGGAGCATAGGAAGAATCGGGACATAAGCAAGTGGTCTTTTGCCTTTTTCTACAACATACTCTATGGGGTTTACCAGTGGAAACTCTCTGCGTACATATGCCTTTCTTCTTTTGGTAGTTCCTAAGGGTCCATCTTTGGCACAAAATGTCATAATATTACTTTCAGACACAGTAGTAGCAACCTCTCTCACAACACTTTCATCCATGTCAGCGTAATATTTCTTTAGTACAGCCCTCACTCTGTTATACATAAGAGGCTCTGACAACTCATTGATAGCATAAAGCTGTTGAATTACTTCTTGCACAGCACTCTCTGGTATATGTAGAATAGCTTGCATTTTTAAAAACAGAGATGCCAAGTTGTGCTCAAGCTGTTTTTCTAAATCATGTAGATCGTGCTCACTAGCTTCTGCACTAACCTCCTCGAAATCCTCCACGTCATCAGCATGTGACATGTGGTCTTCTGCAGGATCCTCACTGTCAGGGTTTATGTAATCCTGACCAATGATTTCTGATTTGAACCTCTTCCAGTTTTGTCCTTTATGTACTCTACTCTTGTGTGCTTTGAAAGTGGAGTAGACACTGCTTTCAAAGTTACAGTCTTTATAAGGGCATCTGACTTTATGGTTTACTTTTAAGTGTGCTGTATGCAGGTGAGTAAAGTACTCAGTCTCTGAACAAGTTTCAGCAAACCCACATGACAGACAGCAAAACTTCACTGGCGGGCCTACATCTATACTTCGCTCCTGATCTGGACTTTTGGTGTGAAAGCGGGATAAATGTACATTTAGCGCATTTAATGATTTAAATGTACATGGACATTCCTGATGCAGGCAAGGAAATGGCTCTGTTCTGGCATAACTCCCATGTTTTAGCCTATAATGTTTAAAAAGCTGTGCCCTTTTGTCACAGTTAAAAGGGCAGTACTTACATGTCCAAATCATCTTTTCTTGTGAAGTTAAACACAATAAAAAAAAATAGACCAAAAACGTAGGTTATGCTAGTTTATCCAAATGTAGTTACCTGTATTTTCTGTGTTTTGAGACTATTCAACAGAATAATGTTGAGGCTGTAAACTTTTAAGTTCAACTAATAATTTCTTCTGATAGTTTAATTGATGCTGCATAATGGTAAAGAGCAAAGCTGAACATTTACTATGGTAAAAGTTTATATGTCACCTATACCAGACCAAAAAAGACCGGTAAAACTTACTTTGACTACTTCTTCCACTGCCCGCTAACGGTCCTTACAGTGGAGAAAGAAATGAAGCCGGTGGAGATGTCTATCTGGTGAAAACAAGCTCCTAATTCTCACCAACTTCTCCTCGTATTCACCTATTCAATTACCGTCCGTCAGGAAACTCACACGGCTGAACTCCAAGTAGCACAGTAGGGATGAAGTTAGGTGAGTACAATCAATGGCCGTCTGAAAACCCAATACTGTCGCTAATGTTAGCTTAATGGCACTCACCAGATGTAGTAGATTGTAGCAAGGACGTCCCAGCGTTAACCTCCTCTTTCTTCGGTGGAAGCGCGGTACACAGCGGGGTCCAACTCCAGCGGGCGATGAGAGGTGGTGTCCGACTCGGCGTCAACAATATTCCAGTAGACCGCGGTAACGACGGCGGTGCTCCCGGCCTCAGCCTCCTCTTTCTCTGGTGTACAGCACGGTACGCACGGCAAAGGGTCCGGCGTTCAATAAGATGCGGTGTCCGATTCCGCAAGTCCAAATTATCAGACCAACTGATAAACCACACGTCCCCACCTCTTGAAAATTTCTTAAAATTTCGGTTTATCCACGGGACAACTGCAACAACTGACTATCGGCGATGAGATGGTTGGCGGTTAAAAATTGGTGTTTCTCTTTCCCACAATGCATTGTGAAAGGTTAACTCAATGAATTCAAGTAATCAGGGTTAAAACTTGATGAATTAAAGCTAGTATAATGTAAAATTGTTGACACATGCATTACTGTCAAACTTAAGTATCATAAACTGATATTTGATAGTAAGCAAGGATCATATACTCACATTTTAAAGTAATACAATCAAACTTAAATAATATAAGTAAATTGTAATTGATTTTGTAATTACATATGAAATCCGGGCTAACAGTGCAGGTGTACCCATCTCACCAACCCCAGGATCTGGGGACACAGAGGTTCATCCATGGACTGGCTCTTGGAGTGAGTTATTTTATTGTGAAAATGTGAAAATCTCGTTTGATTGTGAAAAAGTGATTTCAAAGTAAAAAATGTGATTTTATTCTGAAAACAGACATTCAGGTGTTTACTTTTATGATCCTAATCAATCATAATGTGGTATGATTGATTATGATGAACATTATAACTCACTATGAATGCGCTCATAATGCACTATGGATGTGGTCGTCATAGAAAGTGTCACCAATTCTTATTCAAATATTTCTTCTTCTTTTTTTACCATTGAGCTTCTTGTTACATTTAATGTGTCATTACACCTTCTTCTAATTCTACTTCTCCATTAACCCTTAGAAGGACCCTTAACTCCCCTATTTAGTTTACATGACAGTGTATTAAGTATTTGGTAAACATGATAGAGAATACAGTGTTGATTTCACATGCTAGACTGTAGACTATTTACTTTACATGACAGAGTACACAGAATTTACATGATAGAGTATACAGTATTAAGTTTACATGATAGACTATACAGTATTAAGTTTACATAATAGTGTACAGTGTTAAGTTTACATGATAGAGTAGACAGTATTTAGTTTACATGATAGACTATACAGTATTAAGTTTACATGATAGTGTACAGTGTTAAGTTTACATGATAGAGTAGACAGTATTTAGTTTACATGATAGAGTATACAGTATTTAGTTTACATGATAGAGTATACAGTATTTAGTTTACATGATAGAGTATACAGTATTTAGTTTACATGATAGAGTAGACAGTATTTAGTTTACATGATAGAGTAGACAGTATTTAGTTTACATGATAGAGTAGACAGTATTTAGTTTACATGATAGAGTATACAGTATTTAGTTTACATGATAGAGTAGACAGTATTTAGTTTACATGATAGAGTATACAGTATTTAGTTTACATGATTGAGTTTACATGATAGAGTATACAGTATTTAGTTTACATGAGAGTATACAGTATTTAGTTTACATGATTGAGTTTACATGATAGAGTAGACAGTATTTAGTTTACATGATAGAGTATACAGTATTTAGTTTACATGATTGAGTTTACATGATAGAGTATACAGTATTTAGTTTACATGATAGAGTATACAGTATTTAGTTTACATGATTGAGTTTACATGATAGAGTAGACAGTATTTAGTTTACATGATAGAGTAGACAGTATTTAGTTTACATGATAGAGTATACAGTATTTAGTTTACATGATAGACTATACAGTATTAAGTTTACATGATAGTGTACAGTGTTAAGTTTACATGATAGAGTAGACAGTATTTAGTTTACATGATAGAGTAGACAGTATTTAGTTTACATGATAGAGTATACAGTATTTAGTTTACATGATAGAGTATACAGTATTTAGTTTACATGATTGAGTTTACATGATAGAGTAGACAGTATTTAGTTTACATGATAGAGTAGACAGTATTTAGTTTACATGATAGAGTAGACAGTATTTAGTTTACATGATAGAGTATACAGTATTAAGTTTACATGATAGTGTACAGTGTTAAGTTTACATGATAGAGTATACAGTATTTAGTTTACATGATAGAGTATACAGTATTTAGTTTACATGATTGAGTTTACATGATAGAGTATACAGTATTTAGTTTACATGATAGAGTAGACAGTATTTAGTTTACATGATAGAGTATACAGTATTTAGTTTACATGATAGAGTATACAGTATTTAGTTTACATGATAGAGTAGACAGTATTTAGTTTACATGATAGAGTAGACAGTATTTAGTTTACATGATAGAGTAGACAGTATTTAGTTTACATGATAGAGTAGACAGTATTTAGTTTACATGATAGTGTACAGTGTTAAGTTTACATGATAGAGTATACAGTATTTAGTTTACATGATAGAGTATACAGTATTTAGTTTACATGATTGAGTTTACATGATAGAGTATACAGTATTTAGTTTACATGATAGAGTAGACAGTATTTAGTTTACATGATAGAGTAGACAGTATTTAGTTTACATGATAGAGTATACAGTATTTAGTTTACATGATAGACTATACAGTATTAAGTTTACATGATAGTGTACAGTGTTAAGTTTACATGATAGAGTATACAGTATTTAGTTTACATGATAGAGTATACAGTATTTAGTTTACATGATTGAGTTTACATGATAGAGTATACAGTATTTAGTTTACATGATAGAGTAGACAGTATTTAGTTTACATGATAGAGTAGACAGTATTTAGTTTACATGATAGAGTATACAGTATTTAGTTTACATGATAGAGTAGACAGTATTTAGTTTACATGATAGAGTAGACAGTATTTAGTTTACATGATAGAGTAGACAGTATTTAGTTTACATGATAGAGTAGACAGTATTTAGTTTACATGATAGAGTAGACAGTATTTAGTTTACATGATAGAGTAGACAGTATTTAGTTTACATGATAGAGTAGACAGTATTTAGTTTACATGATAGAGTAGACAGTATTTAGTTCACATGATAGAGTAGACAGTATTTAGTTTACATGATGAAGTATACAGTATGTCGTCTAACATTTACTGCATGTTTTGTTCTGTTCTTTCTGTGATCAACCATTTTATAGGGTATCCATTTAAAAAATTGAAAATAATATTTTTTTCTTCCTCTCCTTCTGTGATTTCTACAGACGGTTCAGATCATGATCGGTGTGTTAGTCTTTATGTCCGGTTTCCCCGTGGTGATTTCTGGAGGCACTTTCGGAGCGTACAGCTTTTTCTTTGTTTGGGGTGCCGGCTTTGTGAGTAGTGATATTTTTTTCTTGATTAACTATGAAATTATAATTACTAAAAACAATAAATGATGAAAAACCTATATATTTCATCTTGTAACATTGAATCCATTTAATTTTTTTCATCTTAAAAAACAAACAGCAATCATCATTAACTATAAATATCAATAATAAGATCATAATGTCAATTTAATATGGCCTTAAGTAAAATTCCTATTGAATTAGAAATCACATTCTTTAAAACTGTAATTAGTTAAGTAAACTGTTTATTTTAGATGTTGCTCATAAAAACTTTAACTCATTGAGTGCCAGCCCTTTTATAAAATGGAATGCATTTTTGTGTCAGTGTTTTCAACCATTTTGAGTCATCTTTCAAGACCCACAGAATATTTTTTAATATGATTTAATCTGAAAACATCAAATAGCTCAAATGAAAGAGGAAACTCTCTATTTCATCATGAAAAAAGAGGGGTTTTTTTTGCAGCTTGTTCCATTCTTGATTTATGTGAAGTTGAATAGAGGCTAGTTTCACCATAAAGACCACGTGTCTAGAAAGCTGAGAAAAACACATTTTTGTGAGTCTGTCAAACAAAACAGTGATTTCAATGTCATAATTTTGCCTTCAATGACATAGAAGACATCTGAAAATTGTATAACAAATGTTATCTTATTGTAAAATAAATAAATAAATAAAAATAAATACAGAATACAGCATAATACAACTGGACAGCCGCCACAGGACCCCCGATACGCCCACGTCCTCTCCTGCTTGTGTCCCCTGGCACTGCCTGTAAATTATAGAAGTAATATAATATAAAATATGTTATATATAATATATAATCTATAATATAGAAATTTTTTTGTACTTACCTCTTTTTCTGCCAACAGACGATGTTGTGAAACTGCATGGGGCTTGCTCTTCTGCTTCTGAAATCACAGGAGCATAAGTGATGGTTTCATTCCATAAATCTGGCTGAATAATCAGTGGGTTCCCAGCGTTAACTTACCTCCATCGCTCTGGGGTGGAGAATAAGACCCGCTCCGCTCACTCGGCAGCCATTCCTCAGAGTCCGGGTCGGAAAAGTCTGTCTCTGAAGTGTCGTTGCTGTATGCATCCAGCTGGCAAACAGATGCCTTTTCTCTCTGACACACAGGGGGAGACCTCGCGACATTCTTTAGCCTCTTGGCCGGCCGAGGCAAATGAATGAACACGCTGATGCCTGGACTCGCTGTCGGTTTCTATGAGTTACTGATTTCTCATGCAAAAGTTTAAAGTTTCTTCCAGTGTCCGCTGGTGAAACTGGCCACTTGATCCCTCAGTTTTTTGGGGGGCATTTAGTGTCAATACTGAATATTGTAGAACTTTTATCTTAGATTACCTCCATCCCTGCGTCTCCTCTTCCTGCTCTGATCACAGTTTGTTTTTTATCTACTGTCTTCCGTGTTCTGACTAGATTTATATAACAATGGCACTCAATGAGTTAATTTTCTTAAATGTTAAAAACAAACCCAAAAAAAGCCTTAAAAAATGTCAGGAATTTAGAATGCTCAAAAAGAAAATATAAAAACATATTGATTGTTTTTCATTTTTTTTATTCTGTAATATTTTTTCTTTTTAAAATCTTTTTAATTTTGTGAGCAGTACATTTATTCGGTTATTGATTTAATTTTACTGAAGAGTTTCAGTTTTCTGAATAAAGATCTTTTTATCAAACTAAAATCAGGTTTGTTGAAATATTAACACATTTGCCATTCATGTATTTCTGAGCATCATTCAGTCTAAATAATCATCTTTTCAACAATCAAACTAATTCTGTGTTAAAGTTCATCGTTTATTCAATGTTGTTTTGTGTCTTGTTCTCAGTACATCACCTCCGGCTCGCTCACAGTGGCTGCTGGGAAATCTCTCAGTCGCTGTCTGGTGAGTAACTTCCTGTTTGCCAGAATCCTGTTACTTCCTGTGTGTGTTGCTGTCAGGTGATTGTTACGATCATAAGAATCAGTGTAGGATTCCCAGCATGCTTCATTTCACGTCATCAATCCGAACAAACTTTTGTTTTTTACATACATTTTTGGGCAACGTTTGGTTTGTTTGTTTGTTTTTAAACTCTTTCATAGATATTATTGTCCTTTCCTGTGCTGTCTAACGCTTATTAAGTCGTCTCTGACCTGTAATAAAGATAAAGGCATAAAAAAGGAAAAAAGATGGCGCCCTTGTGTGTAGCTGGCCGTCTACTGCTGTTAGTTGTTTTGGTGTTGTTGTTGTTTCTATCAAATGTCACTAATAATGCCGACTCTCTGCTAGTCTATGATTGCCAGGCGCTCTTCAATATCCGCCTCACTAGTGAGAAAATATTAAAGTTTATCACGAAGGGGTGAGACCAATGTTAAGAAAAGTCTCGTCTCCTCTTCTGTCCACACGTACCACGCCATGTTGTCTCAGAGTAACTGGTCATGTGACACCCTTGGTCACGTCCCATGACTTGTAAATGCAGAAAAAAGGTTTCCATCACACTTTTGTGATATATTTCTGTATCGAAACGCCTGAAAACCTCATCATGAGAGTGTAAAAACTTTTTCGTGGTATTTGAGCGGTTTTTCGAAATTCAGGTGTTTCCATAACCAATTTTATTTGCACTATTTAGATTTTGCCTATTTCTAAGGGTAATGGAAACTCAGCTACTGTCACCTTGAGCCAGTATCACTCTTCTCACTCATAAAGATTACTGATCACCTTAAACATGATGCCTGCTCCACAGATATTGTCCCTCCTCACCCTTTAAAAGAGGTTTTGGGACCACTGGTCCCAATTTTCCTGCGATTGTTAACAGTAGTCTTGTATCTGGCGTTGTCCCCTCTCATTTTAAACACGCCGTGGAGCACCCTCCCTCAAAAAAGCCAAACTTAGACACTTCAGTCTTGTCTAATTTTAGACCGATTTCTAAACTTCCCTTCCTCTCTAAAATATTGGAGAAAGTTGTTTTTAGTCAACTGCAAACATTTTTAGACAGAAACAGCATCCTTGAGGTGTTCAGGTCTGGTTTTAAAACAATGCACAGCACTGAAACAGCAGGGTTTCCTCCAGGATTTAGGTTCGTAAATGTGCGCAAATATATACCATATGTTTATATGGATCCATTCATACGATATAATTTACATTTTTAACATCTGAATAAAAAAGATCATAATTCTGAAGGCATGGCGGTGTGCCACGATCAATTGCATGTAGCGGAAACCCTGAACAGCACTTTAAAGGTCTTTAACAATATTTTATTAATTACTGATTTAGGGAATTCAGCTGTTCTTATGCTTTAGAACTTTCTGCGGCTTTTGACACTGTGGACCACAACATTTTAATTTTTCATCTCGAGTACTGGGTGGGGATCAAAGATATTGTGCCCTAGGGTGGTTAACAAGAGGGTCTGGCTGTAGCCCTCGAGCAAACCTCTACGCTGGGGCGTTCGGCTGGAGACCTCTACGGTGGGGCGAAACCTCTCTGCTGGGTCGTGACGTACATTGCCCAAGCCTATGCTGGGGCCTGCAGCGTGTTAGCTGTTGTTAGCATGACCTAGCTGTTGTTAGCATGACTACACCGCTGTGCTTGTGACTCATTAGCATAGCCCCGAACGTAGGGGTCTAAGCTATTAAAACCGGACTGATTTGGTTTAGGCATTATAATCTGACTGGTTCGGTTTAGGTGTTTGAATCCAACTGGTTAGATTTAGGCATCAAAACCCGACTGGTTAGATTTAGGGTCAGCCTGTCGGCAAGCGGATAGAGCTGAAATTTCGTCGTGGGTAATATACGTCACGCCCCAGCGTAGCGGTCCATGGCTTGGGCAATGTACGTCACGCCCCAGCAGAGAGGTTTTGCCCCATTGTAGAGGTCTCCAGCCGAACGCCCCAGCGTAGAGGTTTGCCCGAGGGCTGCAGCCAGATGCCTCTCGTGGTTAAGGTCCTACCTGGCTGACAGGAGCTTCTCTGTCAGCCTTCTCCTCAGCTCCTCTTCCATATGGAGTGCCCCAAGGCTCCATAATGGGCCCACTTCTTTTATCATTATATATGCTCCCCCGGGGTCTATTTAAAAAAAAAAGACATTTCATTTTATTTCTATGCTGACGACATGCAGCTGTATTTACCCCTTAAAATTTAAGCTTCCAGCACCTTGGGCCAACTGCTGAACTGTCTCAGGGACATTAAAGCCTGGATGGCTGTAAACTTTCTCAAGCTAATTATGAGAGTAAGACTGAAGTCATTGTCTTTGGACCCCATGGTGGCTCTTCCAGTCCCAGTGTATATCTGTTTTCTCTTGATCCCTTTTCCAAAGACTCTGCAAAAAATCTGGAGGTGACAATGGAAAGAGATTTTAAAATGGATCTGCAGATAGATGCAGCTGTAAAAGCCAGTTTTTATCATCTTCATCTCTTAACCAAGGTCAAGTCCTTTTTATCTTTTAATGGTTTTGGGAAGGTTATGCGTGCTTTTATCACATCTTGTCTCAATTATTGTAATGAACTTTATTTTGGTGACAGCCAAACCTCTCTTCATCGTTTACAGCTTGTTCCAAACACCACAGCTTGTCTTTTAACTGGTCGACGTAAATATGGCCACATTTCCCCAATTTTAACCTCTCTTCACTGGCTTCCTGTGCATTTTAGGATCGATTTTAACATTTTGTTATGAACTTATAAATCTCTAAATGTGCAGGCTCCTCCCTATCTTTCTGACCTTTTGAACCCCATGTTTTGTCTCGGACTCTCAGATCCTCTGACCAGTGTCTTCTGACCGTCCCGAGGTCAAGGCTGAAGCTTAGGGGGGACCGAGCCTTTTCAGTAGCTGCATCAAAGCTCTGCAACGCTCTTCCTCTTCATGTTCGACTGTCCTCCTCGCTGCCTGTCTATATTAAATCAAACTTAGGGGGCTTTCACACCTACGTCGCTTGGTCCAGATTTTCAGACTTTTCTGTCTGGAACCAAAATGATAGGTGGGAAACCTCCCCTGGACCAAACAGCCAGACCTTGGTCCGACCAAAAGAGGTGGTCTCAGTCCAGACCAAACAGAACCACGGTCTGGTTCATGCCCAGTGTGAAAGCATTATTTTGAAAGGTTCGGACCTTCGTATCAATGACAGGAAATTACGACATGACTACCAGCAAATGAAATCCATCACCAAAACAAAATGAGCTGCGGAAGAGCCCACAACAATCTCACGGACTGATATTAACCGCAGCCTGGACAGGGTGGGCTACATTACACGAGGAGTAGAAGTGTCCGTTTTTATGTTGAATGGGGATTGTCCAAATTTCATAAAATTGTAGATAAAGTTAACCTCACTATTGACAGCTCATCTTTTCAAGAGTTTTTCAAACACATACCTTCTCTCCTGAGTCAGTGTTGCAATGGCTTGCAGGATTGCATACTTTCTCGCCTTTCCTGTGGACGACGATGAAGTTGTTGTCTAATGATAAAACTAATAAGATGAACTCGAACCAGCCTTATTTACAGCTCTTCAAGTTGTCGCTTTTGGTAGTAGAAAATCAACAATATGATGGTAGGAATGATGATTTCATTAATTGATTACAACATTCAAGACTCGTTATTCAACGTGTTGATGTCAGACGCTCGCCGGCTGGATGGCCAATCAGTGTAAACTACAGAGACATGCAAACAACGTAGTTGATGACGATATCACGTAGGTTCGTCACGTAAAGTCTGTTAGTCCTGTTGCAATAATGACACTGTGAAACCCAAACAGACTGAACCTAATGTATACAATGTAAAAACATGGACCTTGATCCGGACTTTCAGGTGTGAAAACACCCTTAAAAACACACTTTTACTCCCTGGCTTTCAGCTCTGCTCGATAATTTGGCTTTTAATCCTTTCTGTTTTTATTGATCCATTAATGTCCTCCAGTTGCATCTGTGTTTTATTGTCTTATTGTTTTTATTTTTTACTGCACAGCACTTTGGTCAGCATTTTATTGTGTATAAACGTGCTCTATAAATAAATTTGGATTGGACTGGATATTACTGTCGTACCTGTCTGGCCCCGTCTTTCTTCTGATGTGTCTCCTCTCTTCCAGGTCAACACTACATTGGGTTTCAATGTGGTTTCCTCAGTAGCAGCATTAATCGCCATGATCCTGTACAGTTTTGATGCTGCAGGACTGTTTACTTTCTGCTGGGGTGATGACTGCAGCAGATACGTGGTAATTTCTTTAAAAGATTATTACATCTGCAGGATGATCAGAGCTAAAATAGTTTTAAAACAAGCACAAACTAAAAACAGCTCTCATCTCTGCATGGTTCCTCTAAATTTAACACATGCCACTGCTGCAACTATATCAACATTTGTACCATCTTCATCTTCAATACCATAATCACCTTTACCTTTACCGTCATCTTCATCATCATTATGATTGATGTGTCCATCTGTCTATTACAGGAAATGAGTCAGGGTTTCTCGGGGGTCCTGGTGGTGTTCCATTTCTTGGAGTTTGCCGTTTCCCTCAAGGTCTCTGAATTTGCCTGTAGATCTACCTGTAACTGCTGCGACCACCAGGTGAGTTCATACTGACAGGTAGTCGTAGATCTACCTGTAACTGTGACCTCCAGGTGAGTTCATACTGACAGGTAGCTGTAGATCTACCTGTAACTGTGACCACCAGGTGAGTTCATACTGACAGGTAGCTGTAGATCTACCTGTAACTGTGACCACCAGGTGAGTTCATACTGACAGGTAGCTGTAGATCTACCTGTAACTGTGACCTCCAGGTGAGTTCATACTGACAGGTAGCTGTAGATCTACCTGTAACTGTGACCACCAGGTGAGTTCATAATGACAGTTAACCATAGATCTACCTGTAACTGTGACCACCAGGTGAGTTCATACTGACAGGTAGCCGTAGATCTACCTGTAACTGTGACCACCAGGTGAGTTCATAGAATGAACTCTTGTTTTGTATGATGGTAGTGTGTATGTTATACAATGTTAGGACTCTCTTTGTGAATGATGGGTGTGTGATATAATAAAATGGTAGAAATCCCTTTTTGAATGATGGATGTGTGTGCATGTGTGTGTGTGTGTATGGGATAGAAAGTTTGGACTCTCTTAGTGAATGATGTGTGTATGTGATAGAATGTTGGAACTCTTTTTCAGAGTGATTGTTGTTGGTGTATGTGATAGCATGTTGGGATTCTGTTTTCTGAATGATGGGTGTGTGTGTGTGACAGAATGTTGGGACTGTAAAAGTTTGGTGTGTGTGTATGTTATAGAATGATGGAACTCTGTGAATGATGGTTATGTGTATGTGAGAAAATGTTGGAAATCTTGTTGTGAATGATAGTAGTGTGTATGTGATAGAATGTTGGAACTCCCTTTTTGAATGATGGGTGTGTGTGAGTGTGTGTGTGTGTGTGTTGGATAGCATGTTAAAGTTGATGAATGTTGATCTTGTGTGTCGTTGTGTAGTCACAGCTGCCTGTCTACGTCATCCCTGGAAATGCTGCCATGGCTGCCCAGGCTTCACCACCTTTATATACTGTCCCGGCACAACAGGTAGCCCCCCTTTATTATAGGAGTGGACCAAAAATGGTCACATGATCAGTCTCTATGGTTGTGACTGTGGGTGAGTCATTTGTAATGTTTTCTTCTCTTTCTATTTTTTGTTTTACAGATTCCCAGCTTCCCAAAATCCACAGGGAACCAGAACCAGATGATCCCTGGACTTACTGAACCTCCGGCCTACACACGCTAAAGAAAACACCTGTTTTTAAAAATATCACATAATAATAACATGTGATTAAAGAGATACTTAAACATTTTGGCAAATTCGTCCATTGCCATAATTCCTATATTATATTGGTGAATGTACAGGTCACAACTTATCCACAAGAGTGTTTTGGAGTTGTTGGATTGTGTATTTGATGAGTTTGATGAGGGAAAGCTGGAATACCGTCTGCTTACATTGAGTTGGCACAGCAGGTCTGAACTCAGCAGCGGCCGATCTAAAAACAGCTTGCACCGACAACTGAAGGTAACGAACCTATTACTAAGACTACAGGGATTATGGCAATGGACGAATTTGTCAAAATATTGAAGTATCCCTTTAACATGATAATAACAGGAGAAGAACATGATAATGACAAAAGATTAACATGTAAATTGCATGAGAATAACAATATCATGAGAACATAACATAATAACAACATAAGAGTAACAGGATATTAACACTTTATTATCTCAACAGACAAATTTGAAAGGGTCAGATTAAAAACCCCAACATTACTAAAATGTTTTATGCTCCATCACTGATGAAGATGAACCCTAAAGAACAGATAATAATAATGAGATGTTTTTTCTTTAATAGAGGCTGTACAGAGACTTAAAAACACTAAATCCCAGATTTATTTATTTTTATCTTATATGATAAACCTGATTTCATCACTGAGGTTGTTGTGTAAAAGTGTTTCTGTATGAAAAATAAAAATGTTCTTTGCCAAAATCGTCATTTTCTTCACAGAACAGAACATTGAGATAAAGATATCAGTGAAACTCTTGTCAGAAAAATGTGAAAATTGACCCAAAAAATTCCAAACTAGAATGGCCGTCTGAGGCGGCAGACCCGCGGCGAAGCAGCGCCACCGAGGAACTCACGCTCCCATTGATTACTATGGTGTTCAAAATTTCGAAGTACGAGAAAAACCAAACGGGTGCGCGGATCATCACCAAAATCTAATCGATTCTTCCCTGTCACCATCCCAATATTCCCTGACAGTTTGGTGAAGATCCAACTTTCCGTTCTTGAGTTATCTTGTACACAAACAAACAAACAAACAAAGATACGGAACCCGTTACATAACCCCCTGCCGGTTTCATCGCAGTTTTTGTCTAATGGATCTATAGGTTCTTTACAGATGACATCACTCAGCAGAACAGAACTCTTGATGGGGGGCAGGAGGTGATTTCTGCATCAACTCTACCAAAAGGCCACGTTAGAACTGTGTGACTATGACAAGAGCTCAAAGTCAGAAAATGAACAGATCTTTATTTGTTAAACTACTTTTGTGTCCTGAAAGTTGAGAAATATTCTGGAAAAAAAAAGAAAAAACTCACAGAGAAACTGCAGCAGGATGGGATAAAAAGTCTGGACCAGTCAGATTACACTCTAAAAGTCTGAGGGCTTTCTGCACCTCAGCAGCAGTGATTCATATAAAACTAAACACCTGAATACGAACGGTTACCTGATGTGAAGATTAAACAGAAGTTTTTGTTTACATGTTTGACTCTGTCAATCAGAGACCTGGGGCCTCATTTATAAAACTGTGCATAGGAAAGATCACTACAAGTGGCGTACGCTGGAAACACAGGAAATGCATGCGCATGCTTAAGTTGTCGCACGTGAGGAAACGCTTTGCCCCGCCCATATGATGCCTATAAAAGGTCAGGTGAACGCCCTTGATGAATGTTCAACGATACCAATTTCATGATGGACCAAGAGGGAAAATGAGTGAAAAAAAGGAATTTCACTCAATGCAAGGTTGAGATATTAACAGGTGAGGTGGACACACGCAAAAGAGTCTTATTTGGTGGGCACAGTGTGGGCATCACTAATGCCAGAAAGGAAAAACAGCGGAAGCATGTGGTTGATTCTGTAAGTAACGTTGCCTCAGAGGGTCGGACTGTGGCTGAAGTAAAAAGAAATGGTCCGACATAAAAGTGGAGGCGAAAGGCGTACTGCTCTCCATAGAAGGAGTGTCTGTGCAACAGGTGGGTGAAAGGGCACACCGGACCTCACCCCCACAGAAGAAAAGCTGCCGGGGATCATTGGGGAATCCCTCCTGAGCGGTGTGGTGACGGAGGCAGAGGGGGACACGGATGCACAAAATGCGCCAGAAGCACCGGATGAAGGTAATTGTTTGAAATTCTCTTGTTTGAAATAGTAAAAGTGAACATGTACAGTACAAACACATTTGGAACTTAATTCACAATAGTTAAGTTTCACAAAAGCATCCTTTATTTATTTATTACTTTAGTTAAACAGTCTAACTGATAAGCAGGTTTGCGCAATGATCATGTCATTTTGATAACAATTATTATAAATGTAAAACTTTATTTGTATGGCACATTTTGGGAACACGGTTACTTTCCGCCTTATTGTTTATGTGAATGGATTTCATCATTACATGTAGGGTTTGTTTCATAATGACAGAATATAATTGATTCAATAATATTGACTATGCGTGTGGGTGCGCACGTCTGTGTGCATTCATGCACTCCCTGGGGCATCAATGTAAATTTTTCCTCTTTCTTTGTTTTTGCAAAAATATCCTTCACATATGATATGTGTTGTGAAATGTGTAATATTCTACTGGCGTACGTTTTCTGTTGTGCGTACGCAGTGTTTATAAATGGGGCCCCTGGATGCAATAAAGTGGTGTGGGAACGAGTCCTAAAACGTGGAAGTGAGTCAGCATTTTAGCATTTCTGGTTCCCTCGTCTGAAAGTCTCTGAGATTTTTTTAATGAACTTTTGGTTAAATGCCTGAAATAAGGTCTGTGGTGAACACAAGCTCAAGAGAGTTTAACGTTTTATCCTACAACATAAAATACATCAGAAAGGTGCTCCACTGCTGAATTGTGTATCGTTTCAAGTCTTAATAAAGACGGTTGCTATAAGAAAGCTAACAGGGACTACAGCATTTGTCGGGAAGAATATATGACATCATCCAAAGCCCGGCAACTGAGCCTGCCGTTCACTTGTATCTGCGGGTGATGACGTTAAATTCAGCTGACTGTGTTGTAGCATGACGCTAGCTTTTTACATTCATCAGTTAGATTACTGAACAAGATATGATGCTTATATTATCAATTTGTGAAGATCATCTTTATGAACTAAACATGTAAATTTCATAAACTTTCATTGGACACAGATTTCATTTTTAGCAATAATCCAAAAACCCATTGAAAAATCCCATAGGCTCGACGTCAAGGGAACCCATGCTGCACAAACGTCCGCTCTGAGAGGATCATGTTGAATTAACCCTTTAACTCCTGAGTTTCTGGACTGTTTTCTCATCTAAACCATAAAAGGCCCAGAAAATGTCCTGTGAGTTCGTGCTTTTGCCCATTTTTCCACAAAACTTAGAACTTTTAATATATGGCAGTTATTTACATTTCACTGGATGTTAAAAGTGTTTTAACAGTTGAAAATGAAGAAATACAAAAAGGGGGTAACTTTATCTTAGATTTTTAGCAAGAAAAGTTGAAATTACAGTAATAACCACATGTTGGCTGTGAAGAACAGTTTTTTTCAGCTTTCAGAAACTGTTTGGATTTTTCTGATAACACAAACAGTAATGTAATTATGGTAATGCAAAATGTGCTTCAACAGCACACCGTCTGTGTCACGTTAGGTTTTGTAGGGTTTTTAATGAGGGTTACTCTGTACTATCTTTAACTTATACTGCCACCTGCAGGAGGTCCACTTCACTGCTAAACCATGATTTTATGTCGTTTAAGCAGTTTGACAGGGTTGTAAGGGTACTAGTTGTAACTGAGCTGGTTGAGATGTATAGTTGGATATCATCTGCATAACAGTGGAAGCTGAGACCATGGAGACGGAAGATATTGCTAAGAGGAAGTAGGTATGTGATGAAAAGGAGGGGACCAAGCCCCTGGGGGACACCTAGAGACAGGGGAGCTGTAAAGAGGAGCAGTTATTTATTGTTATTATTATTACTATTATACCTTTTATTTTTAAGATTGAAGTGCACAGTTGAGAATGAGAAGTCATTTGTGAATTTTTTTAAATTATATTGAAATGTTGTTTCTAATTTTTTTTAAATATAATCATCAGAGTAATAGACAAGCTGTCTGTTTAATTTGTATTATTCTTTCAATTATGGTTAAATATTGTTTAGATTATTCTTATAATTGTGTTTACATATTCATTCATGTTTTGGCAGATATAATCGCCAAAAACTTGCCAGAAAACAGGATAGTCAAGAAACAGACAGAAATCCGGATATGGAAGAGAAAAAACCAATCCAAACCTATCTGAGCCTGTGTGAAAAAGTAAATGCCCCCTGAACTTAGTAATAACTGGTTGTTCCCTTGGCAGCTATAACTGAAATCAAGTGTCTGTGATAACTGGTCAGGAGTCTTTCACATCGCTCTGGAGGAATGTTGTCCCACTCTTCTTCACAGAATTGTTTTAACTCAGCCATATTGGAGGGTCTTCCAGCATGAACTGCCGTTTAAGGTCACACCACAGCATCTCAGTGGGATTTAGGTCCCGACTTTGACTTGGCCTGTCCAAAACCTTCATTTCGTGTTCTTTTAGCCATTCAAAGGTAGATTTGCTGGTATGTTTCACATCACTGTCCTGCTGCATAACCCCAGAGTGCTTGAGCTTGAGGTCATGAACTGATGGCCTGACGTTGGCCTTCAGGATTTTCTGGTAGACAGCAGAATTCATGGTTCCATCAGTCACAGCAAGTGGTCCAGGTCCTGCAGCAAAGCAGCCCCAGACCATCACACTGCCACCACCATGTTTGGCTGTTGGCATGACGTTCTTTTTATCAAATGCTGTAACGGGCTGCACACCTTCCAGAAAGTTCAACTTTTGTCTGGTCAGCCCACAGAATATTTCTCCAAAAGTCTTGGGCATCATCAGGATGTTTCTTGGCAAATGTAAGAAGAGCCTTTGTGTTCTTCTTTGTCAGCAGTAGTTTTGGTCTTGGAACTCTCCCATGATGCCATTGTTGCCCAGTGTCTTTCTTATGGTTGAGTCATGAACTCTGACCTTAACTGAGGCCAGTGAGGCCTGCAGTTCTTTGGATGTGGTTCTGGGTTCTTTTATGACCTCCTGGATGAGTCATCATTGCACTCTTGGAGTCATTTTGATTGGCCGACCTCTCTTGGGAAGGTTAACCAACGCTCCCAGTTTTCTCCATTTGTGGATAATGGCTCTGACCGCAGTTCTCTGGAGTCCCAAAGCCTTGGAAATGGCTTTGTAACCTTTTCCAGGCTGATAGATTTCAATCACATTGTTCATCATTTGTCCTTGAATTTCTTTGGATGGCGGCATGATACGTTTCTTTCTGGGATCTTGTAGCCTACTTCACTTTTTCTGACAGCTTCTATTTAAGTGATTTCTTGACTCAACAAATCTGGTGGTAATCAGGCCTGGGTGTGGCCAGTGAAACTGAACTCAGCTTTCCAAGAACCAGGGTTAATCACAGTTAACTCTTGATGTCGCAAGGGGGGCAATTACTTTTTCACATAGGGTCAGAGATGTTTGGATTTATCTTCCTCCAATAAAAAAAGGTCATCATTTAGTTTACAAATTATAAAGTATACAGTATATAGTTGTCATGATAGAGTATACAGTATTTAGTTTACATGACATAATATGCAGTTTAGTTTGTTTAGTTCACATTTATATGACTGGTGATATTTATTCACTCTGTTGTATGAAATTAAATCAGATTTAATGAAGGCATCAATAAAACTGACTGAACATTTATATGCTTGCTGGTCAGACTCCACCTTTTTTACCTAATGTCTTTCCTCATTATCTACCGACAGTTGTTTATTATGCAACTGTGCTCTAGTATCTCAGCAGTAAAGCCATCAAACCACACCAGTGACATCAGAGGAGATACTCAGAGAGTTTTTACATACCCACAACTCACCTGAAGCCTCAGTCACCAACGATCTCACCTGGACCAACGATCTGACCTCAACGATGTCATCGACAGCTACAACCACATCAGGTGGCATGGTGGTGATCAGCCAGGTGTACCCATCTCACCATCCCCAGGAATTTCAGCAGGTGCGTCTGGGGTCACAGAGGTTCATCCACGGACATCCGCTGGCTATCGGGGTGAGTTATTTTATTCTGAAAACAGACATTCAGGTGTTTACTTGAATTAAACACTATGTTTTATTTTTCTTTTTTACTCCTTCTGTTAAACTTTAAAATGTTTCAGAGACATTAAAATGAATTTGTCAGAGTCTACTGTAGATGTTGATCACATGGTGGACATTAGGGGTGTAAAGGTGCGTGTATTCGTACCGTATCGATTTGGTACGGGCCTCTTGGTACGGTACAGACGTGTTCTGATCAGATACATGTGGAATGAAGCTCCCATACAGACAGAAAAAACAGAGAACAACTCACTGTCACACTGTCCTGGCAACCACACAACCACAACAAACAACAGCAACAGCCTGAATATTGAAATGTAATTAATTCAGCCAATTTATTTTGATACAATTAAATAATAAAAAGAAAAGAAACTAATAAATAAAAATGTAATTTTTTTCATTGGCTTCAATTACTGTACCGAAAATGTACCAAACCATGACTACAAAACCGAGGTACGTAGCGATCCGAATTTTTTTTGTACCATTACACCCCCAATAGACATGTTTATAACTGGTCATATCAGCTGATTGGAGCAGGAACTCTACTTAAAATCATCTTCATAAATCATGAGAGAGCCACCTGATTTACGAAAGAAATTAAATATATTGGTTAAAATGGTTTTCTGTCACAGTTTGAATCAGTCTCATAACAAGCTCCATCCTCTTTTAACAAATGTTCCTCTTTTCAAATTCATGAATTTTTCAGAATACTGTTTTATTATTTGTTCCGTTTTTAACCTTTGAGCTTTGTTGAACTTCTTCTCTTACATATTAATTTGTCATTACATCCTCTTCTAATTCTACATCTCCATGACCCTTAGAAGAATTCTAAACTCCCCTATTTAGTTTACGTGATATAGTATTAAGTATTTAGTTTACATGATAGAGTATACAGTATTAAGTTTACATGATAGAGTATAAAGTATTTAGTTTACATGATAGAGCATACAGTATTTAGTTTATATGATAGAGTAGACAGTATTTAGTTTACATGATAGAGTCTACAGTATTTAGTTTACATGATAGAGCATACAGTATTTAGTTTACATGATAGAGTAGACAGTATTTAGTTTACATGATAGAGTCTACAGTATTTAGTTTACATGATAGAGTATACAGTATTTAGTTTACATGATAGAGTATACAGTATTTAGTTTACATGATAGAGTCTACAGTATTTAGTTTACATGATAGAGTATACAGTATTTAGTTTACATGATAGAGTATACAGTATTTAGTTTACATGATAGAGTATACAGTATTTAGTTTACATGATAGAGTATACAGTATTTAGTTTACATGATAGAGTATACAGTATTTAGTTTACATGATAGAGTCTACAGTATTAAGTTTACATGATAGAGTATACAGTATTTAGTTTACATGATAGAGTCTACAGTATTTAGTTTACATGATAGAGTAGACAGTATTTAGTTTACATGATAGAGTAGACAGTATTTAGTTTACATGATAGAGTCTACAGTATTTAGTTTACATGATAGAGTCTACAGTATTTAGTTTACATGATAGAGTAGACAGTATTTCGTTTACATGATAGAGTAAACAGTATTTAGTTTACATGATAGAGTCTACAGTATTTAGTTTACATGATAGAGTATACAGTATTTAGTTTACATGATAGAGTAGACAGTATTTAGTTTACATGATAGAGTAGACAGTATTTAGTTTACATGATAGAGTAGACAGTATTTAGTTTACATGATAGAGTATACAGTATTTAGTTTACATGATAGAGCATACAGTATTTAGTTTACATGATAGAGTAGACAGTATTTAGTTTACATGATAGAGTCTACAGTATTTAGTTTACATGATAGAGTATACAGTATTTAGTTTACATGATAGAGTATACAGTATTTAGTTTACATGATAGAGTATACAGTATTCAGTTTATATGATAGAGTCTACAGTATTTAGTTTACATGATAGAGTATACAGTATTTAGTTTACATGATAGAGTCTACAGTATTTAGTTTACATGATAGAGTATACAGTATTTAGTTTACATGATAGAGTATACAGTATTTAGTTTACATGATAGAGTAGACAGTATTTAGTTTACATGATAGAGTCTACAGTATTAAGTTTACATGATAGAGTATACAGTATTTAGTTTACATGATAGAGTCTACAGTATTTAGTTTACATGATAGAGTAGACAGTATTTAGTTTACATGATAGAGTAGACAGTATTTAGTTTACATGATAGAGTCTACAGTATTTAGTTTACATGATAGAGTCTACAGTATTTAGTTTACATGATAGAGTAGACAGTATTTCGTTTACATGATAGAGTAAACAGTATTTCGTTTACATGATAGAGTCTACAGTATTTCGTTTACATGATAGAGTATACAGTATTTAGTTTACATGATAGAGTAGACAGTATTTAGTTTACATGATAGAGTAGACAGTATTTAGTTTACATGATAGAGTAGACAGTATTTAGTTTACATGATAGAGTATACAGTATTTAGTTTACATGATAGAGTCTACAGTATTTAGTTTACATGATAGAGTATACAGTATTTAGTTTACATGATAGAGTCTACAGTATTTAGTTTACATGATAGAGTATACAGTATTTAGTTTACATGATAGAGTCTACAGTATTTAGTTTACATGATAGAGTAGACAGTATTTAGTTTACATGATAGAGTAGACAGTATTTAGTTTACATGATAGAGTATACAGTATTTAGTTTACATGATAGAGTAGACAGTATTTAGTTTACATGATAGAGTAGACAGTATTTAGTTTACATGATAGAGTAGACAGTATTTAGTTTACATGATAGAGTCTACAGTATTTAGTTTACATGATAGAGTCTACAGTATTTAGTTTACATGATAGAGTAGACAGTATTTAGTTTACATGATAGAGTAGACAGTATTTAGTTTACATGATAGAGTCTACAGTATTTAGTTTACATGATAGAGTAGACAGTATTTAGTTTACATGATAGAGTATACAGTATTTAGTTTACATGATAGAGTATACAGTATTTAGTTTACATGATAGAGTATACAGTATTTAGTTTACATGATAGAGTAGACAGTATTTAGTTTACATGATAGAGTAGACAGTATTTAGTTTACATGATAGAGTATATAGTATTTAGTTAACATGATAGAGTATACAGTATTTAGTCTACATGATAGAGTAGACAGTATTTAGTCTACATGATAGAGTAGACAGTATTTAGTTTACATGATAGAGTAGACAGTATTTAGTCTACATGGTAGAGTAGACAGTATTTAGTCTACATGACAGAGTATACAGTATTTAGTTTACATGATAGAGTAGACAGTATTTAGTTTACATGATAGAGTATACAGTATTTAGTTTACATGATAGAGTATACAGTATTTAGTTTACATGATAGAGTAGACAGTATTTAGTTTACATGATAGAGTAGACAGTATTTAGTTTACATGATAGAGTAGACAGTATTTAGTTTACATGATAGAGTCTACAGTATTTAGTTTACATGATAGAGTCTACAGTATTTAGTTTACATGATAGAGTAGACAGTATTTAGTTTACATGATAGAGTAGACAGTATTTAGTTTATATGATAGAGTATACAGTATTTAGTTTACATGATAGAGTAGACAGTATTTAGTTTACATGATAGAGTCTACAGTATTTAGTTTACATGATGGAGTAGACAGTATTTAGTTTACATGATAGAATCTACAGTATTTAGTTTAATGATAGAGTAGACAGTATTTAGTTTACATGATAGAGTATACAGTATTTAGTTAACATGATAGAGTAGACAGTATTTAGTTTACATGATAGAGTCTACAGTATTTAGTTTACATGATAGAGTATACAGTATTTAGTTTACATGATAGAGTAGACAGTATTTAGTTTACATGATAGAGTATACAGTATTTAGTTTACATGATAGAGTATACAGTATTTAGTTTACATGATAGAGTAGACAGTATTTAGTCTACATGATAGAGTAGACAGTATTTAGTTTACATGAAAGAGTATATAGTATTTAGTTAACATGATAGAGTATACAGTATTTAGTCTACATGATAGAGTAGACAGTATTTAGTCTACATGATAGAGTAGACAGTATTTAGTTTACATGATAGAGTAGACAGTATTTAGTCTACATGGTAGAGTAGACAGTATTTAGTCTACATGACAGAGTATACAGTATTTAGTTTACATGATAGAGTAGACAGTATTTAGTTTACATGATAGAGTCTACAGTATTTAGTCTACATGATAGAGTATACAGTATTTAGTTTACATGATAGAGTAGACAGTATTTAGTTTACATGATAGAGTCTACAGTATTTAGTTTACATGATAGAGTAGACAGTATTTAGTTTACATGATAGAGTCTACAGTATTTAGTTTGCATGATAGAGTATACAGTATTTAGTTTACATGATAGAGTAGACAGTATTTAGTTTACATGATAGAGTCTACAGTATTAAGTTTACATGATAGAGTATACAGTATTTAGTTTACATGATAGAGTCTACAGTATTTAGTTTACATGATAGAGTAGACAGTATTTAGTTTACATGATAGAGTCTACAGTATTTAGATTACATGATAGAGTAGACAGTATTTAGTTTACATGATAGAGTAGACAGTATGTAGTTTACACGATAGAGTCTACAGTATTTAGTTTACATGATAGAGTAGACAGTATTTAGTTTACATGATAGAGTAGACAGTATTTAGTTTACATGATAGAGTCTACAGTATTTAGTTTACATGATAGAGTAGACAGTATTTAGTTTACATGATAGAGTAGACAGTATTTAGTTTACATGATAGAGTAGACAGTATTTAGTTTACATGATAGAGTCTACAGTATTTAGTTTACATGATAGAGTATACAGTATTTAGTTTACATGATAGAGTAGACAGTTTTTAGTTTACGTGATAGTGTAAAAAGTTTAGTTTGTCACTGAGAGTTTTTTATATTCCGTTCATTCTGTGACCAGCAGCATTTTAAAGTATATATCACAAAATTAGCATATAATGATTTCAATCCTCTTTTCTTCTTCTTCTGTGGTGTCTGCAGACGGTTCAGATTATTATCGGCGTGATAGTCTTCTTGTCCGGTATCCCCATGGCCCTTCATGGAGCCAGTTTGGGATCATACACTGGTTTCTTTGTTTGGGGTTCCATATGTGTGAGTATTGAACTTTTTTTCTTGATTAACAGTAAAATAATAGTTTAATTTAAAAAAAAAAAAAAAAAGAACCAATTACCAAATATTTTTTCTTGGAAAATTGTTTCCCTTTTACAATTCTGTTTTATCTTTTAAGATCTAGCAATTTTATCTTATTTAAAAAAATAAAAAAAATCAAACATCAATTATTAAATGTATTACTAATGTCAAGTGTCATGAAGTAAAAGAAATGAAATTCCTTGAGAATGTAATTAAGTAATTAAAATGTTTATTTAAAATGATTCAAATTAAAAAAATGTAAGCCTTTAAATAACTAACAAAATACAAGACAGATTATTAATTTCACAAATTAAAACTTTTGAACAAAAAATATGTTTTTTATTTCATATTATTATTGAGAGGGTAGGTAGATATTTCTAATTTGAAAAAAAGCAAAAAACAGATCTTATGTTTTAAATTTTTAATTCTGTAATTCATTTTTCATTTTCAATCTTTCTAAATGTTGGGAGCAGTAAATAAATTCAGATATTGATTTAGGCTTATTGAAATGTTCCATAAAAAGTTTCAGCTATCTGAATAGACATCTTTTTATCAAACTAAAACCAGGTTTTTTACATATTGATGTATTTGACCTACAAGTTTTTCAGGGCATTTTTAAATCTAAATCATGGTCTTCTCAATGACTAGAACTTCTTCTGTGTTAAAGTTCATCATTTATTCAATATTGGTTTCTGTCTTGTTCTCAGTACATCATTTCCGGCGCGCTCACAGTGGCTGCTGGGAAATCCCTCAGTCGCAGTCTGGTGAGTAACTTCCTGTTTGCCAGAATCCTGTTACTTCCTGTGTTGCTGTCATTCAATCATGAGAATGTAGGTTTCCCAGCATGCTTCATTTCAATTCAATTCAATTTAACTTTATTTGTATTGCACATTTCATACAGGTGTAACTCAATGTGCTTCACAGAAGTTTAAATACAAACAGAAAAAGCAATCAGCAATTCAAGCAAATGGTAAAAATCAATGGGAACTCCAAGATTTCTGATGTGCTCACTGTACTTAAACGGAAATGAAGAAGAAAGAGAAATGAATTCTTGTCTCAGTTTTTGTGGACCAACCAGCAGGATTTCTGTTTTTTTCTGTGTTAAGCTGAAGAAAGTTCTGTGACATCCAGTGGTTTATGTCATCGCTGCATTTGACCGAGTGATTTATGGGATTGGGAATGCCAGGGGAGAGTGAGACATAAAGCTGTGTATCATCGGCATATGAATGGTAGGGGCATTTTGTTTCTGATTGATTGAACCAAGTGGGAGCATGTAAAGGCTGAACAACAGTGGACCAAGACCTGATCCTTGTGGCACCCCACAGTCCAGACTGAAATTTACTGATGTGAAATTGCAGCGTGAAACTAAGAATGTTCTTTCCTTTAACCCTTGTGCCGTCCTCGGGCATTTTTGGCCAATTTTCTCAACTTTCTTTTTAAATTTGTGATTATTTTTCAATTTTACAGCTTGTGGCATGAATTTTTACAGGAACTTTTCATTCTAGTTAAATTTTTAAAATGTAACATGTTTTACTCTTAAATGTCATTCATACTCTCTCAGTGAATTTTGTACCCTTTTCTTTTAACCCATTTTAAAAACCTTTTTTACTACAAAAAACACAAAAAGTGATTTTTTTTTCCCATAAAATTAATAGTAGAAAGAAAGGGTTTTGGTGCTAATGAGAGTCTTGGATGGGTCAAAGATTAGTAACAAAATTGATTTTATTGCTCTTGTATTTTTTATGTAGTGCCAGCTTTAACATTCGGGCACCCTCTTGACACCTTCGGGGCAAAAATGCACATGTTAAAAAAAAAACTGCCATTAAATCACCATACATCAATATTTTTTTCATGAATCTCTAACAACTTTAGACTTGCTCAAAACTACCAAACATTCAATAATTCTCAGAGTTTTAACCCTTTTAAACTTACACAATACTCTCCATAATATAACGGGCAATAATACAAGAAATTGGTGCATGGTCCTACAATGAGTAAATGGCTGAATCTGGTGGAATATGGTAAAAATGTCAAATTTCACTAGACTTCTTCACATTGAAAGGCTGACATTAAAGAATGCATGATTTTATACTACAATGGCAGTGAGATTAAAAAACCTGGTTTTAATGGAAGTCAATGGGGGCGTTTTTGCCTCAAAGATGTCCAGAGAGTATTTCTGACATTACATTAAAGATATTAATGCAATCAAATCAATTATGTCGCTAATCTTTGACCCATCAAAGACTCTCATCACCCCCAAAGCCCCATCTTTTTACTATTAATTTAATGGAAAATAATTCCCTTTTTCTCATTTTTTTCCTGTAAAAAATGAAATATTTCAAATAATCAAACTGGCATTTAAAGGGTCAAAATCTTGAAAATTATTGAATGTTTGGTAGTTTTGAGCAGGTCTGAAGTTGTTGAAGAGATTTATGGAAAAAAAAGTTGAAAAAATATTGACGTGTGATGATTTAATAGCAGCATTTTTGTACATGTACATTGTTGCCTCGAAGGTGTCCCAAGGCTGCCCGAATGTTAAAGCTGGCACTACAAAAAATACAAATGCAATAAAATCAATTTTGTTGCTTACCTTTGACCCATCCAAGACTCTTATCAGCACCCAAGCCCTATCTTTCCACTATTATTTTAAGGAAAAAAAATCACTTTTCTGTTTTTTTTTAGTAAAAAATAAAATATTTCAAATAATCGAACTGGCATTTAAAGGGTTAAAATCTTGAAACTTTTTTAATATTTTGTAGATTTGAGCAGGTCTGAAGTTGTTAAAGAGATTTCTTTAAAAAAAGGAGAAAAAATATTGACGTTTGCTGATTTAATGGCAATTTTTCTGTACATGTACATTGTTGCCTCAAAGGTGTAAAGAGGGGAGTAAATTTGAGGAGGGCACAAGGGTTGAATATGATTTAAACCAGTGAATGACGGATCCTGAGAGGCCTATGAAATTCTCCAGTCTATGGAGTAGGATACCATGGTCAACTGTATCAAAGGCGGCGCTTACATCTAATAATACTAAGATGGAGAGTTTGTTTGAATCATTGTTGAGTTTTAAATCAATGATAACCTTGACCAGTGCTGTTTCAGTGCTGTGATTGGTTCTGAATCCTGATTGGTAGACATCATACAGATTGTTATGGGTGAGGTAATTGTGTAGTTGATTGTAGACGACTTTTTCTATGATTTTTCTAACAAAGGGAAGGTTGGAGATGGGCCTGTAGTTGCGAATTATTGATGGATCACGCTTGTTACTTTTGAGTACTGAAGTGAAAATGGTGTGCTTTTTTCACGCCATCAATCTGAACAATTTTTTTTTTTACATTATTTTTACATTTTTCATGTTTCTTTGTCTTTTTCTAAATTCTTTCACAGACATTACTGTCCTGTCCTGTGCTGTCTGATTGTTATTCAGTCATCTCTGACCTCTAATATCGATATTATTGTCCTCTGTCTTTCTTCTGATGTGTCTCCTCTCTTCCAGGTCAACAATACGTTGAGTTTCAATGTGGTTTCCTCATTAGCATCATTCACCGCCACGATCCTGTACAGTCTTGATGCTGCAGGACTGCTAAGTGACTGCTGGGATTACCTCTGCGAACAATACATGGTAATTTCTTTCAAGTATTTCTTTTACATGTGCAGGATAATCAGAGCTAAAATACTTAAAACAGACAGAAATGATAAACAGCTATCATCTCTGCATGGTTCCTCTAAATTTCACACACACCTCTGATCAAAGTGATGTTTGACATAAAACAACACAAAGAAAACTGAAGGAGGAACAACGTCAGTGAAACAACAGAAGAGTCAGACAGAGAGCAGGGAAGAGGACCAGAGGAGGACAAGATTCACAATTATCAACAAGACCAACAGCTGCTGCAACCATACCAACATTTATGCCATCTTCATCTTCAACTTCATCATCATCATCATCATCATCATCTTTATCAGTCTTATTTGGGTGTTTTCAGCAGAGCTTTGTCGTCAGCCTCCCCTTGATTGTCTAAACAGATTCTGCAGGTCAAACTGATTTTGGTGAATCTGTCTTATATCAGACAATGAGGTGGATTGCAGATGACTCAGGTTCAGCATCTCCAAGTCTGAGGTCCTGGTTTTCTGCTGTATATAGTGGATTACTCCCCCTGGTGAGAAGTGAGTCAGAACCTCATGTAAAGGAGATAAAGCATCTGGATGTTAGGGTTAAGTTTGTTCACTGAAAGGGTCAAATGAAGCACGACATTCACAGGAGGATTGGTGAAGCGTCAGTGGTGACATGGTCTAGCTGGAGATTTAGATATATGGTCAGAATTGTAAAGTCTAGGATCAGAATTGTTAGGTCTGTGGTCAAGGTCTCTGGGTGTTTGGCCATGATCTCTCAGTCTATGGTTAGGAGCTTTAGGTTTATGATAAAAATCACAGGGACTGTGGTCAGAATCTTTAGGTCTATGGTCATCATCTCTGTGTCTATAGTCAGGAGGTTTAGGTCTAGGGTTGTGATTCCTGGGTGGATGGTCATATTCTCTAGGTCTAAAATCACTATCTCTGACTCTATGGTCAGGAGCTATAGGTCTGTTGATAGGGGCTTTGTTCTATAGTCATGATACTTTGGTGTATGGTCATGACCTCTTGTTCGTCATGATCCCTGGGTCTATTGTCAGAAGCATCAGGTCTGTGTTCATCATCTGTGGGTCTGTGCTCAGGAACAGTGGGCATATGCAGATGATTTCTTGGTCTATCAAGCAGAAGTCTTTGGTTAGGAGCATTAGGCCCACTGTCATTATCTCTGGGTCTTTGATCATGATCTCTGAGTCAGTGGTCAGGAGCATTAGATCTGTGGTCAGGATCATTAGATCTGTGGTCAGGAGTTTTCTGTTGTCATGATTTTTGGGCCTCAACCCAAAACCTGAGATCATGATTCCAAATCAATGACATGACACTCAGGAGGGGGTCTTGGCAAATCCCCTGCCACACTGTGATAACCTGCCAAGTTAAACCAAGTGGAGCCGTGCTGCTCCTTTTAATGGAAACGCCCCATTACAGATATCTGACTGATGGTCATTTTTTCAGGATTTCATTTAAACAAATTATTAAAGGGAAAAAATATAGCAAACAGAACAGCTATCTTCATTTTACTAGCAACTACGGGTTAGACTAGAGGGCATGGTCTAGACCTGCCCCCCACTGAAAGGGTCTGATGGGTTGTTATGAACTGGTGCTTTATGAATGAAAACTGACTGATTGATGTGTCCCTCTGTCAGGCACAGGTACTGAGTCAGGGTTTCTCAGGGATCCTGGTGGTGTTCCATGTCTTGGAGTTTGCTGTTTCTCTCACCGCCTCTGTCTTTGCCTGTAGAGCTATCTTTAACTGCTGTGACAACCAGGTGAGTTCATACTGACAGGTACCTGTAGATCTACCTGTAACTGTGACTATTTTGAAATGAAAACACTGAAAATTGAGACTGTGAGCAAACAGGAAACAAACTGATTCTGTGTGGGGTTGTTCGTCGTTGTCTGATGTTTGTTGATGTTGTGTTTCGTTGTGTAGCAACAGCTGTCCGTCTACTTTAACTCTGGCAATGCTGCCATGGCTGCCCAGGGTCCACCACCTTTATATACTGCATCTGCCACCATGGCTGTACCGGCCCAATAGGTAGGCCCCCATTATTATAGGAGTGGACCAAAATGGTCACATGATCAATTTCTGTGGTTCTGACTGTGGTTTAGTCATTATTAACATTTTCTTCTCTTTGTTTTTGTTGTTGTACAGATTTCCACCTTCCCTAAACCCACAGAGAACCAGAACCAGATCCACCCTGGACTCACTGAACCTCCGGCCTACACACGCTGAAGAAAACACCTGCTTTAAAAAGAATCACATGAGAATAACATGATAATGATGAAAGATAAGCATGAGAATAACATGAGAATAACAGGATATTAATACAATATTATCTCGACATGAACACTCAGTGTGAAATTGGAATATTTTTTCAAAACATTGATGAGACAAATTGAAAAAGGTCAGATTAAAAATCACAACATTAATATAAAATGTTTTACACTCCATCACTGATGAAGATGAACCCTAAAGAATAGATAATAATAATGAGATGTATTTACTTTAATAGAGGCTGTACAGAGACTAAAAGCACTAAATCACAAATTTATTTATTTTTTATTTTATATGATAAACATGATTTCATCACTGAGCTTGTTGTGATAAAAGTGTTTCTGTATGAAAAATAAAAATGTTCTTTGCTAAAATCGTCATTTTCTTCACAGAACAGAACACTGAGATAAAGATATCAGTGAAACTTCAGACAGAAAAATGTGAAAATTGAGCAAAAAATTCCAAACTACAGTTTATGTCTAATGAACCTGTAGGTTCTTTACAGATGACGCCACTCAGCAGAACAGAACTCTTGATGGGGGGCAGGAGGTGATTTCTGCATACACTACCAAAAGCCCACATTAGAGCTGTTTGACTCTGACAGGAGGTCAAAGTCAGAAAATAAACACATCTTTAAAGCTGTAGTAATTATTTACAGATATACGATCTATTTTTGGTGTTGTATGCCCTCAAAAACAACACAACCCGTTGGGATCTAGTTATTAAAGCCATCTAACAGAATAACACACTTATGCAACGCCTCCTCACGCTTCACTCTCACTTAAGGAAAACCAGCAAGGGACGATGCTCCAGCCAATGAGGAGGCTAGTACTCGCAGCCAATCAAGGCTTAGGTCAGAGGGAGCGTTCCTATTGGCCACTGTAGTAGGTGCGCTTCCGCCTCTCAGCTCAGTGAGAAGTTGATACAATGGTGGAGTTACCGGTTCAGTCCTATGTAGGATTTGTTCACGCTGACATGAAGTGTTTTCTAACCTGTAATTTGGCCGTTGATTTCAGTGGAAAAGCAGAGCAGAATCACTCCACCAGAGCTTTGCCACCATTAGTATTGGATTCAGCAGACATGCGCATTCGTAAAGAGGTATGTGAGAAGAGGGGCGGAGCTCAAACAGGGAGAAGAACAGGAAGGGAAGGGGAGTAGAGAACGCATCACTCTCATCTGCTGTTGCGTACTCAAGCTTTAATTGTTAAACTTCTTCTGTGTCCTGAAAGTCCAGAAATATTCCAGAAAAATAAAGAAATAGAAACTCAGAGAAACGGCAGCAGGATGGGATTTAGTGGGGTTCCTCTGCTCTAAAAGTCTGAGGGCTTTGTGCACCTCAGCAGCAGTGATTCATCTAAAACTAAATAACTGAGGAACAGTTACCTGATGTTCAGGACAAACACAAGTTTTTCTTTCCATGTTTGACTCAGTAGAGTGGTGCAGGAACATGGAAGTAAGTTAGCATTTTAGCACTTCTGGTTCCCTCGTCTGAAAGTATCTGGTACCCCTTTTTGTGCTGTTGTTTGACTTGTTTCAATAAATTGTTTGAGATGAGGAAATCGCCATTGCATTCCAAAACTATAGAGTGGTGTAGTCATGGCGTAATTTTGTAGGCAAACCTGGAAGTTCATGTAGCATGGGTTGTATTGGTGTAAAATCTGACCAGGAGTGTCTACACTTTGACCCAAGTACTGACGTTAAGTTTAATGTTAAGATACGTTATCTGTGTTTAAATAAAGATTACCAGCCAGCTCATATTTATGATTAGTGACATGACCAGGCTGTGGACTTCACTGTGGAATATTTTGAAGGAACGTGGTCAGTCAGTCGTTATCACTGAGTCATTAATACAGCTGTAATAAATGTTTATTATAACTGATTTAGGACCAAATACAACCGGGACCTTTGACCTTTAAACTCAGGGTTGATCGGTTTTCTGTTTCAGTGAATAGAAAAGGGTTTTTTTTGTTTGTTTGTTTTTGTTTTTTTTTATCAAGACCTTCCAGTTTTAATCAAATGCATATTAAAATATTTAAAATCTGACATTTTGACTTTAAGTTTTGGTAAAAGTTGAGCTATTTAAAAAAAAAACCTCTGATAAATACCAATTTAAAAGAAATGAATATGAAATATTATCAATCTGATGATGGATTTCTGGAAGTACAGGAAAAACTGTGAATACTAGACACACACGGTTATTTATCAGAAATAAGCAGTCCTTCTTTAAGATGACAGGACCAAAATTGGCCTCAAGTTCAATTTGTGGTCCCTGCATTAGAAACCTGATGCCCCTTTCTTTGACTCCTGAACAGACATAAATAACCCTGCAGTGAGGGCCGGCTGCAGTCCGGCCTATTGTCTATATTTACTCTGTCACCGCACAGCTGCTCAGAATACAAATCCCCAATACGTCACGCCGACAGCTGCCATTCCACTGAGAGCCCTGAGAAACCAGCGACTGGCAGAGAAACTCAGACAGAGCCCCGAGAAACCAGCGACTGGCAGAGAAACTCAGACAGAGCCCTGAGAAACCAGCGACTGAAAGATAAACTCGCAGAGAAACCAGGTCAGAATCTCAGAGAAACACCGACCACTGTTAGAAAACCTCAAGGAAATACTTGGAGAGAAACCAACAGAGAACACTGATAGAGAACCTCAGAGAGACACGGGTCGCCAACAGAGAACCTCTCGATCATCAGAGGAGCTCTGAGAGATGGAACTGAGCAGAACCATGCTGATCACGACTAAGGAGATTTGCTGATAAACCTGAATACCATCCTCATCAGTCCGTCTGGAAACTAAAAGCCCTCCAGGATCCATCATGGCCGACAGCAGCAGCCCCCCGCTGACGTCCTACATCATGGACGAGGAGACGCTGAAGAGGAAGCAGAAGGAGAAGCTGAAGAAGCTGATGGCTACAGGAGGAAACCCCAGACCTGCTCGCTCCCTGCTCTTCCTGACCCTGAGGAACCCCTTCAGGAAGGCCTGCATCAGCATCGTGGAGTGGAAGTATCCTCAGAGTCCATCTACAGTTATACATCTATGTATTTAAAACCTTTGATAGATCTATACATAGATCAGCTCTGAGTATCATTAGGGCACCCATGTCATGGAAGGAAACAAACAGGAAGTGAGTTATTTTTCCATACTAGGTGATTTAAACCAACATGTCAGAGGGGTTTCAGCCAATCAGCTCTTAATTAGCTCTTCTTACCGTCAACTTCTTACAGGTTAAAAGTCACAAAGAGATTTTGTGGTAAAAAGTAAAGGGTCAAAGTTTGGTGTGAATTCATGATTTTATGAAGGCAGATTCACTAAAAACAAAACACTTCAACCTCGACACAAACCCCAACAGGAAGTCAGACATTTTTATTTAATCTTCCAAATGATAAAGGGTCATTATTTCAACCACCTACTCTGAGAGACTTGACCTGGTCTTACCGGTGTTCTAGTCCAGTGGTTCTCAAATGGTTCTCAAAGAGGCAAGTCTAGATGTGCCGTGGGAACTTGTACAACCATACGTTGTAGCCTACTGTAACCAGGCCTGCCCACAGATCTGGGTGGAAAAACCCAAAGAATGGGCCCTCCCCAGTTGTGATTTATTGATGATGTCAGTCTATGTGAGTTGGATTAGCATTGGTGCTAGCATCCTGGCTAACAGTTACCTCATTTAGAAGTGAAAAGCATGGCAAGCTAATTTTGTGATGACTGGATTGGTTCTTTTGACAGCTAAAAGCATTTTGCTGCTTTTTTATGCTTTTTTTTTTACCATATTTGACCCAGTTTTGCTACTTTTTTTGAATGTTTTGCCACATTTAACCAATTTTTGCAACCTTTTTGGCCAATTTTGCTATTGTTTGTCCATTTTTTATTCTTCCTAATCACTTTTAACCCCTTTTTACCACCCTATTGTAACTTCAAACTTTTTTTTGCTACTTTTCTGCCACTTGTGGTCTATTTTGCCACCTTTTGGACACTTTCAACCCATTTATGCCACCTTTTCGCCAATGTTCACCCACTTTTGCCCTTGCCTTCACACACTTTTCTGCCCAATTTTGTCCTTTTTTAAAAAATCACTTTTAACCCATTTTTACCCCCTTTTACAACATTTAACCCTTTAAAGCCACTTGTAATCACTTTTTGCCACTATTTTGAAACTTTCAACAAGTTTCTGCCAATTTTAACCCATTGTTTGGCCACTTTTTTTTTTTCTTTTTACCAATTTTTGCCCACTTTTGCCCAATTTTACCATCTCCATGATCCCCCAGTTGGCTGGGCCCTGAAAGCTCTCCCCTTATAGGCCACCTTGACTGTAACATTTTTTAAATAGTCTATTTTGTATCGATTTAAATATGGCGTACCTTGACATTTTGCCTTAACCTTAGGTGTGCCCTGGGCGAAAAAAGTTTGAAAACCACTGTTCTAGTCTACTTACCTGTATTAGCCTTTAGCGCTTCCATGCTAGCCATGCTACTTTCCTATTACTCCTGTTCAGACCTTTTGAAATCATCATCCTGTTAGCCATCTTTGCTAACTGTGTTGCTCTGGCTGTTTATCTACCGATGCCTGAAGAAGACAGCAACAACACCAACAGTAACCTGGTCTGTCTGTCCGTCTGTATGTCTGTGTGTCTGTATGTCTGTGTGTCTGTGTGTCTGTATGTCTGTGTGTCTGTATGTCTGTGTGTCTGTGTGTCTGTATGTCTGTGTGTCTGTGTGTCTGTATGTCTGTGTGTCTGTATGTCTGTATGTCTGTGTGTCTGTCCATCTGTATGTCTGTGTGTCTGTGTGTCTGTATGTCTGTGTGTCTGTATGTCTGTATGTCTGTGTGTCTGTATGTCTGTGTGTCTGTATGTCTGTGTGTCTGTATGTCTGTATGTCTGTGTGTCTGTCCATCTGTATGTCTGTGTGTCTGTATGTCTGTATGTCTGTGTGTCTGTATGTCTGTGTGTCTGTATGTCTGTATGTCTGTCCGTCTGTGTGTCTGTGTGTCTGTGTGTCTGTATGTCTGTGTGTCTGTGTGTCTGTGTGTCTGTATGTCTGTGTGTCTGTCCATCTGTATGTCTGTGTGTCTGTATGTCTGTGTGTCTGTATGTCTGTATGTCTGTGTGTCTGTATGTCTGTGTGTCTGTATGTCTGTCCATCTGTATGTCTGTGTGTCTGTATGTCTGTATGTCTGTGTGTCTGTCTCTTATATTATTTTCTTTTCATACTTTTAAACAAAGACAGATGTCAGCAGAGGAAGGCACGGTAAATCAGAAATGTAGCCTTATCAACCATTAATCTCTGTATAGACTCATTAGTTAACAGTGATGCTTTATTTCTGCGTAAAACCCCTGAATGTTAACATTTAACAGGAATTACGTCACCTTCTTTAGGTGATTGACTTTTTCACATTAAAAGCCTCCTGATTAAACTTCACTGTCCAATTATTAGCTGGTCTCTGAAGTCCAAGAGGCCTTATGTTGTGGAGTTAACTGAATTTAACAGAAGTTGAAGGTTTGGATGTTGACTTTATAATCTAACATGTTAACCCAGGTCTGGATCCTGATCATCAGTCTGTAACATTCGGTCCTGATGTCATTATCACATATTCTATTGCATCTCTATGTATTGTCATTATGATATAGTTTTGATGCGTATAATACATTTTCATATTTATTTTATAGTAAAATGATTTCATTTTTTCTATAAAAAAAAATGTAATGTAATTGTGATAATTATATCATGATTACATTACATACATGAAAACTACGTGTCATTTTTTCCATTATGACACAGTGACTGTTTAATAATTATGTTGTCACTGAACCATAATGGAACCGTTTCAATGTCATAATAACATTATTCTAATTCAACAGTCACTAATGACATTTAATGATATTAACATAGTAACAATGATCAGTAGAGGTGCTGGTGTCCTGGTGTTAGGATCCTCTGATTGTTCTGTTTTTACAGCATGTTTTCACTCTAAATGAGTAAACTTGTAACATGAAAGTGTGACAGAGATTAATAAAACATTTTAAAAATCCGTTTGTCTAATCTTGTTTTTTACTTAATTGTTATGGTGTTCTTTTAGTTCCCTCACTTATTAGAGCCTGAGTTAACCCACTGATGCTTTTTTAAATAAAGAATGATGAATGCTGATTTTGATGAATACTAGATTCTATAAAATCATCTTTCTGATTTTATAAATATCTTAATTCTCAGTAAACATGAACATATAACTCAATCAACTGAAATTATTCCTTTTATTCTCTTAATCATCATTTATATTTGAATTAAGAGACTGCATGTAAGATGGGGAAAGTCTAAGTGAATGAGTGCAACCAGCACATCAACGTATCCAAATACACTGTTTCAAACGGTCATGTTCCCTGGTGGGACTGAAGTCACCTAACTTTGCATGTAGTTCTCTAGGATTGGCTTAAGTTTTCTAGGACTGACTAAAGTTCTCTAGCTTTGACTGTAGTTTTGGGGATTCATTGTAGTTCTTCAGGACTGACTGTTGTTGTTGAGGATTGACTGTAGTTCTCTGGAATTGACTGTAGTTCACTAAAATGGACTGTAGTTCTCTGGGATTGACAGTAGTTCCAAAGAATTGGTTTCTGTTCCCCTAAACTGATGGTAATTCTCTGGGATTGGCTGTATGTCTGTTGGATTTACTGTAGTCCTCAGGGACTGACTGTAGTTCTCTGGGATTGACTGTAGTCCTCAGGGACTGACTGTAGTTCTCTGGGATTGACTGTAGTCCTCAGGGACTGACTGTAGTTCTCTGGGATTGACTGTAGTTCTCTGGGATTGACTGTAGTTCTCTGGGACTGACTGTAGTTCTCTGGGATTGACTGTAGTTCTCTGGGACTGACTGTAGTTCTCTGGGATTGACTGTAGTTCTCTGAGACTGACTGTAGTTCTCTGGGATTGACTGTAGTTCTCTGAGACTGACTGTAGTTCTCTGGGATTGACTGCAGTTCTCTGAGACTGACTGTAGTTCTCTGGGATTGACTGTAGTTCTCTGAGACTGACTGTAGTTCTCTGGGCCTGACTGTAGTTCTCTGGTATTGACTGTAGTTCTCTGGGATTGACTGTAGTTCTCTGGGATTGACTGTAGTTCTCTGGGATTGACTGTAGTTCTCTGGGATTGACTGCAGTTCTCTGGGATTGACTGTAGTTCTCTGGGACTGACTGTAGTTCTCTGGGATTGACTGTAGTTCTCTGGGACTGACTGTAGTTCCTGCGGTCTCTGTGTTTACTCTAATGTGTGTTTACTTGTTCTAACAGGAGAGTCTTGAGTACATCTTCCTCATCATCTTTTCCATCGAGTGTTTCCTGAAGATCGTTGCATACGGATTTCTGTTTCATGCAGATGCTTATCTGAGAAACTGCTGGAACATTCTGGACTTCGTTTGTGTCTCTGTGGGGTGAGTCCACTAAGACCCTCATTAGAGGTGATTTACTGAAACAGGGACAGGCAGAGAACCGGGTTTCTGATCCATCTTCACATGGAGGGAAGACTGAAACAGAGATCGGCAGTGTGAGGGTCAGTGTAGTGAAGCATAGCAAAGTTAAGAAATGTAATAACAAAATAAAAATGTTTATGTAGCTTGTTCAAGGCTCTGAGAGCGTTCCGAGTGCTTCGACCGCTTCGACTGGTGTCTGGCGTTCCCAGTAAGCTCCTTCTCTGATCATCCTCACATGTACCAGTTCACCTGTTCAGGTAAGTCTTCAGCAGTGTGTTTCTTCAGGTCTGCAGGTGGTGATGAACTCCATCCTCAAGTCCATGCTCCCACTGTTCCACATCACACTGCTGGTCCTCTTCATGGTCACCATCTACTCCATCATGGGCCTGGAGCTCTTCAAGTGCAAGATGCACAAGACATGCTACCACATAGGGACAGGTGAGCACACCTGAGGAGGTAAAAAACCACGACACAAGACATGCTACCACATAGGGACAGGTGAGCACACCTGAGGAGGTAAAAAACCACGACACAAGACATGCTACCACATAGGGACAGGTGAGCACACCTGAGGAGGTAAAAAACCACGACACAAAACATGCTACTACATAGGGACAGGTGAGCACACTTAGGCACACCTGGGCAGGTAAAATAACACACTACAAAAGACATGCTACCACATCGGGACAGGTGAGCACACCTGGGCAGGAGAAACAACACTACACAAGGTGTGTTACCACATATGGACAGGTGAGTGCAGCCGGGCTTACCTGGGCAGGTAAAAGAACAAACTACACAAGAGGTGTTACCACATCTGGACAGGTCAGGAGAGGTCACTACCTTATTAGTGGGTACAGAGAGTTTTAAGCATGAAAATTAACACATGAAAACGTGAAAAAATTCGACAGTGACTTTTGATGGTATCTAAAATAACGATGGTGTCAGATAAATGGAAAAATAGGACGCAATTGCAGAACCAGGTTTCTTAAAAAATAAAGTTATTCCAGAAGGATAACTAGCAACAAGCAATGTTTGGGAAAGGGATGAAAAAGAACCCAAGGCTAGTTGGTAGCAAACCAGAACTAAAAATCTCCCCAACTTATTCAATAGTCAGAAAAGAGAACAAAACTACTTGGTCACAATCAGGAGCAATCAGCTCACACACACCTGGCACTGCAAGGGTTGATCACACCCAGTGAGTGCCCTGTGTGATCTCCCTCACAGACAGTGATGATCCTTAGTCATACTTTTCGCTTTAAGAGAAAGAGCAATGTTGAAATTGCACCAAAGTTTTTGTTAACATTTGGGAAAGTGGTTGGAATAAGGGCAATTCTTTGATTTAGTCTTAAAATTTATCAAATTTTGTGTTTCTTTTTTTGCCCAGAAATAACTGAGAAGCCTTCTGTTTTGAATTGAGTTTATGATTTTTTTTTTATTGTTATTATTTTTACATTTTATATGTGTACCATATATATATTATTTTTAATTATATTTAACATTTTATCAAATATTATCACCAGAGTGAAAGACAAGCTGTCTGTTTTATTTTTATTATTCTTTTAATTATGTTTACACAGTGTTTTGATTATTCTTTGGATTATATTTACACATTGTTTAAATATTTTGGCAGATATAATCGCCACTGTGGAGAATGAGAAGCCGTCTGTCATATTTATATATTTTTAAAAATTGTATTTATATATTGTTTGAATATTTTGGCAGATATAATCGCCACAGTGGAGAATGAGAAGCCGTCTCTTATATTTATATATTTATGAAAATTGTATTTCTATATTGTTTGAATATTTTGGCAGATATAATCGCCACAGTGGAGAATGAGAAGCCGTCTCCGTGCGCTCAGGCAGGAAACGGTCGACGCTGTACGATTAACGGTACGGAGTGCAGGGCAGGTTGGCCCGGTCCAAACAACGGCATCACACACTTTGATAACCTGGGCTTCTCCATGCTGACGGTCTACCAGTGCATCACCACGCAGGGCTGGACCGACGTCCTCTACTGGGTGAGACACCACACTGCAGCTGAACACGGAGGGTTAAAGATGGAGGACGGTTTAACGACGATGATTCCTAATGTTCCAGTGTCTAAGATTTAAACACTTATACATAGATAATAACTCGTGTTTTTGTAGAACCACTGCTCCTAACCTGACTGTGTGGATGAGATAATAGAGATCTAAGTCTGTGTTTGTCTGGGTTTTGGGTTCATTACACACCTGTACAGGTGAACGACGCCATCGGTATGGAGTGGCCCTGGATCTATTTCACCACGCTCATCCTGGTCGGATCTTTCTTTGTCCTAAATCTGGTTCTGGGTGTTCTCAGTGGGTAGGAACGCTTCCATCTTTTTATTCTTTTATAGTTTTTTTTTTTTTTATTGGCATCATGTCTCTGTCGCTGACATGATCCTCATCTGTCAGCTGATTTGTTTTATATTTTATATTTTAGTTTTGGAATGCCGGCTGTTTTAGGATTGTGTCTTCTTTCCTGTCTGAGAAATCATGAACTGACTAACAATGTTTACATGGACGCAAAAATCTGAATAAAAGTCAGAGACAGTAGAAACTTATTATTTTAAGTTTGATTGTACATGTTGGAGTTTATAAAGTTGGTTAAATTAGATGTGTTTGTAATTTTATACATTATCCTTAACACTATTTTATTTCTGTAGGAAGTTGATGAAGGCACAGTTGGTTATTGATTATTTCATGTTATAAATAATTATTTATTGATTGGATTTGTTTGTTTATTAACAGCATAGGATTATTTATATTTGTTTCTATTCTGGTGGAGGGGGTCAATAGAGGCTAAGTTAAGGTTAATGTTATGAATCTAATTATATATTGGTTTTATTTTGTATTGTAGAGAGTTTACGAAGGAGCGTGAGAAGGCGAAGTCTCGTGGAGAGTTCCAGAAGCTGAGGGAGACTCAGCAGCTGGATGAAGATCTGAAGGGTTACATGGAGTGGATCACACAGGCCGAAGTGATCGACAACGACCAGGAAGGCCAGGGTGACTCACACTGACACTAACAAAGGGTTAATTTAAAGAAACGCAACCGTCTAAGTTCTGCCATCAACAACTGAAGCTTAGCCTTGGTTCATGCAGGAACAGGAAGTCAAACAGTCAGCTGTGATCAGCTGATTTCAATCATCAGTTATTTGGTAATTAATGGTTGAATGTATGACAAGAGTGTTCCTTACTGTACGGCGTTCAAATTAATGAAAAAACTAAAAACACTGTAGTATCAATGCAAGACCAGTAGGTGGCACTACTCTTCCTCCTACAGAGTGGTGAGGTGGAAACATCCAAAACTGTTCATGTAGACGGACAACGAGGTGTGGACATCGCTCAAAGGGAGCATAACCTAACAAGGAAGAAAATTTAGGAAATGTGGACAGGAAATAGTTTAGAGTTTACCTAGACCAGGGATGCCAGACTCAATCACAGCAGGGGCCGGATTCTGAATTTGGGTCCAACCTGAGGGTCTAACTGGGTCCAAATTTCCCTTTCCCTTTAACTGGTAACAACCTATAGGGGGCAAAAATGTAACATTGATATAAATGATTTTGAGATTTAAAAGAAAAAGTCAAAAATTAAAATCATGATTTTTTCACAGTTGAAGTACTGAATAAAATTCAAAACCATGAGTTTAAAATGTCACAAGATGAGAAAAAAGAATTAAATTTTGAATTGAAAAGGTCAGTATTTGGGATTAAAAGTTATAGTTAGTAGTTGAAACTGTCAAGATATAAGAAAAAAAATCTAAATCATGAGTTTGGAAAGGGAAAATATGAGATCAAATTCAAAATCAAGAGTTTAAAGAGTGTAAATATGAGATAATATTCAAAATCAAGAGTTTAGAAAGTGAAAAATGAGATCAAATTCAAAATCGTGTGTTTAAAAAGTGTAAATATGAGATAATATTCAAAATCAAGAGTTTAGAAGTGTAGATTTGGGATAAAATTCAAAATCAAGAGTCCTCAAGATCAAAATAAGAGATCAAATTAAAAATACTGAGTAACAAAGTCCAAAGATGAGATAAAAATGTAAGATTTTAAATAAAAAGGTTAAATTTTGGGATTACAATTCAAAGTTTGGCATTGAAAATGTCAAAATGTAAGATAAAATTCAAATTCATGAGTCTAAAACATCAAAATGTGACTCAAAAATTAAAATGGTGAATCTAAATGCAGAAAATCAAAGTCAAAACTATGATTTGAAAAGGTCAAAATGTGATATAAAAACTCAAAACCATAACTTTAAGTCATTCCTGTGAGATGCAAATTAGAAAATACAAAATGAAAACACAAATTTCTTTTCCCACATTCCTGAATTTTTAACCAGAATCTTTTTACTCTTTCTAATTCTTCTGACTGAAGGAGATTTTCAGTCATCCAGGTTAAGTTTACATTATTATACTGGGGGAAATCTGCAGACCTCATACTGGTGGGCCAGTTACGATAAAAATATGATATGATCTGGTGGGACGGGTACAACTGTACCATGGGCCGGATTTGGCCCCTGGGCCTTGAGTTTGACACCCCTGACCAAGACAGTCCAGCAGGGGTCAGTCATTTAAAACGACTACTGGACAAAACCTTTAGAAGAAAAACATGGTTAATTAGAGGGACTGTGACTTTTAAATAGTCATCAGAGATGACGAGCGAACACAGAAATAAAGACCACAGTCCTCAGGTGAAATGGTTGTCATCTGAACACATCTGTAGTTAGTTAAGATCTGCTGACTGGTGTCTTTGTGTTTGATTCCTCAGGGCTCCTGGACACAGAAAACGGCGGCTCTGAGACTGGAAGTGTCAGTAAGATGGACACCATGCAGCTCATTGTTCATTATTAGTAAGTGAATTTAACCTGACACGCCAGACGGCGTTTGGGAAAGGGCCGAGCCTTCGAAACAAAACTTTGAGGGTGATTGGATGAATGTTCTGTCCGTCACATCTTTACAGGCCAGTCAGAGCAACAAAACTTGTGACGTAGCCGCTACTGAGGAGTAAACTCCATAGAGAACTGCATAATGTGAACCATGGCGGCTGTAGACATGTCGGTACACGACGACACTGCTGTTCTTTGTTCTTCTTTTAACCAAGAAATGTCGTCAAGTTCTGATAAAACTGGCGCTTTAGCAGCATCCACGCTAAGCTGTTCCACCATAATTGCACCGGCCTCTTGTTGCTGCCTGTTTACGTCACGACTCCACCACGCCCAAAAGTACCGCCCCTCATCACTGATTGGTCCCATCATTTTCTAACCGGGCCCAAACGGTTCAGACGGGAGCTTTGCAAGATGGATTCGCCAGTGAGAAATACAGAAATCCATCAGCTTTGCAAGGTTAAAGTGAATTTAGATTCTTTAAACTGTAACAACCACTTTATTAGGTACACCTAACTTTTATTAACACAACACTGATGCATGTAGAGGTGGTGAAGACTATGAGCTGAAGGTAAGAGTCACTTCAGTTAGCTTTGTACCTTTTCTGATGCTGGCTGTGACCTCAGCACATCATCACCTCGTCTACATGCATAAATGTGATTGGCTGATCAGACATTTTTGTTACTTGGCAGGTTTAAATTCATTTATCATTAACTCACTGAGTGCCAGCCCTTTTAGAAAATGGAAAGTGGCTTGGGCCAGCGTTTTCGGCCATTTTGAGTCATCTTTCAAGACCCACAGAATATTTTGTACTATGACTCTGAAAACACCAAATAGCTCCAAAACACCACTTTTCTCTAGAAAGCTGAAAAAAACGCATTTTTGTGAAAGAGAGTCTGTCAAGCAAAACAGAGATTTGAATGTTATAATTTTGCCTTCAATGAAATAAAAGACATCTGAAAATTGTATTACAGATGTTATTTTATTGTAAAATAAATAAAATAAATAAAAATACAGCACAATACAACTGGACAGCCGCCACGGGACCTCCGATACGCCCACGTCCTCTCCTGCTTGCGTGTCCCCTGGCACTGCCTGTAAATTATAGAAGTAATATAATATATAATATGTTTTATACATGTAATATATTATCTATAATATAGAATTTTTTTGTTCTTACCTCTTTTTCTGCCAAGAGACGGTGTTGTAGAACTGCATGGGGCTTGCTCATCTCTCAAGTCTGCTTCTTAAATTGCATGGGTGTACGCATGAGTTATGGCTTTATTTGATAAATTTGTCTGAATAATCAGGGGGATCCTAACGTTAACTTACCTCCATCGCTCTGGGACGGAGAACAAGATCCGCTCCGCTCACTCGGCAGCCATTCCTCAGAGTCCGGGTCAGAAAAGTCCGTCTCTGAAGTGTCGTCGCTGTAAGCATCCAGCTGGCCAGTGGATGCCTTTTTCTCCGACACACGGGGGAGACCTCGCCGCATTCTTTAGCCTCTTGGCCAGCTGAGGCAGATGAATGAACGCGCTGATGCCTGGACTCGCTGTCGGTTTCAGTGACTTACCAATTTCTCATGCAAAAGTTTAAAGTTTCTTCCAGCGTCTGCTGGTGAAACTGGCCACTTGATCCCTCAGATTTTTGGGGGGCATTTTGTGCCGATACTGAATATTTTAGAACTTTTAGCTTAGATCACCTCCATCCCTGCGTCTCCTCTTCATGCTTTGATCTCAGTGGCTTTGAGCTACCGTCGTCTGTGTTCTGACTACGTATCCCAGAACCCCCAAAATTACTCACAGGGAGCGTGAGAGTGCCCCCTTGTGCCAGCAGCTGAAAAAACAGTTTGACGTATATATACGTCAATGGCAGTCAATGAGTTAAAAATAATAATAAGTTCTATTTGTTTAGTGACATAGTTTTCTTATTAATAAACAATTCTTAAATTAGTTAGAAAGTTAAACAGATCCTTCCTAAGGTCTGATAAAACTAGATTGTTTGATTGATCATTGGCGTACCAACTATTACGAACTATTGCGACTGTGTTAAATCACAGTCACATCTGAACAGGTAGACTACAGCTGTCAGAAAACAGGATTCCGCGTTTACATGGAACAGGATCCTGTTTTCTTTAGGAGTTCTCCAGGTGGCCAACCAGGTTTCTCAAACCAGGATACACAAAAAAAAAAAAAAAACCAGACAGATATCAGGCACCTTTATTACTTTCTTCTTCTTTGACTTTTTTGATGGTGGTTTCAGACTCACTACAGCCACCTCCTGGTGGTGTTAGGGTATTACACCAATACTCTGGTAAAAATCATAGTTATCTTAACTCAAGTTTATAAATGTCCTTCCTATTCCTGTGTTGTAAATTAATGACTGATTAGAAAGGTAATAATCCTCATCTTTATTTTAATGTTCTCTCAGTAAACTGGCTCGTAAGTGGAACCGCTGGCTACGACGCCGATGTCTGGTTTACGTGAAGTCCAGACTTTTCTACTGGTGGGTCATCATGCTCGTCTTCTTCAACACACTCGCCATCGCCACCGAGCATCACCAACAGACAGAGAGACTGACACGGTGGCAAGGTGAGAAAATCCTAGCAATCCTCTTTAGGTCAACATTATTTTACAACTCTAACTGCAAAAAAGTTGGGTCGCTGTGTGAAATGTAAATAAAAACAGGAGTCAAAGACTGTCAAATATTATAAACCCATATGTTATTCACATTAGAACATAAACAACATATCAGATGTTAAAGGGGCTCTATGCAAGATTTAGAAAAATATCAGTGTAGCAACACCGCCGACCATTAGGGGAACTACAACAACATTGTGTTGCTCGTCCACGACGGCGCGCTCCTTGTTCATGAACGAGCCTCCGGTTTATCAGCTGATACACACGCAGACCAAGGTGATTTACCAGCATCATGTATACAGAGGAGTTAAGTGAAGTAACACTTTAAAGTTCCACAAACTAAAAATGAAAATGAATAAAGTATATTTAAACCTCTAGTGCAGACACTGCACAAAATTAAATATTGATTCATATGGGGTGATTAAAAAAGGATGATATTTTTGTGACCATTTCTATGAATGAACAAGTTCGCTACTTAGTGCAGCATTGACCAATTTTATTGTCTTTTTACATGTGTAATGTGAAAAGGACGCATTTTTAGGCAGAAGCAACAGGGCAAACTTGCTTAGCTCTGATAATGGTGCCTCGACTGCGGATATCAGATAGTCCAGTGCCAGGAAGCAAGAAAAAGATGCAGTATTATCCGGAAAACACTAAATGAGCAACGTGACATTCTCATTGTTTGGATAGCATCTTCGTAAGCAAGCTAACATGATGTAGCATATGGTTTATACAACATAAAACACTACATTGTATTTCATGGTCCGGAGTGATGCCTTACCTTTTCTACGGCAATCTCTGGATCCGTATTTATTCAGAGCACTGAGCGAAGCTCCTTCCATTTCTCAAATGCTCCACTGAAATAGTCAAGGCCTTCCCTGACAGAGACGTTGTCTGGATGGGAGCATATGTCAGTCTTAAACCTCTCTTTGTTTCTCAGCATTAATAGTTCCTTTCCAGATGTTAGAGCTGCCCACGCCATAGGGACTAATGCAACCCCATACCATCAGAGATGCAGGCTTTAGACCTGAGCCAGGAGAACAAGCTGGATGCTCCCTCTCCTCTTTAGTCCACAGGACATGGTGTCTGTGGTTTCCTCTGACCACAGAACAGTTTTCCATGTTTCCTCAGTCCATGTTAAATGAGCTTTGGTCCAGAGAAGACAGCGGTGTTTCTGGTTTCTGTTCACATATGGCTTCTTCTCTCCATGATCCAGCTTTAACTGTCATTTGTGGATGGCACGGCCAACTGTATTGACAGACAGTGATTTCTGGAAGTGTTCCTGAGCCCATGCAGTGATTTTAGTACAGAATCATGCCTGTTCTTAATGCGGTGCCCCCTGGGGGCCCCTGAGGGCCCCTTCAGCCTTGTCCCTTGCTCACAGAGCTTTGACAATTGTTGACTCCTGTTCATTTTGATTTTACACAATGTCCCAGCTTTTTTGGGATTGTGTTTGTACATCCAAACCTTCACCTGTGTCTGTCCTCAGATAACGCCAACAAGCTCCTCCTGTCCATGTTTGCCTTGGAGATGCTGATGAAGATGTACGCTCTGGGTCTGCCCTCCTACTTCATGTCTCTCTTTAATCGATTCGATTGCTTCGTGGTCTCGACTGGGATCATGGAGCTGATCCTGGTCCACATGGGGGTCATGTCTGTGATGGGGATCTCCGTGCTGCGCTGCATCCGCCTGCTGCGCCTGCTCAAAGTCACACGGTCTGAACCTGTCCATTCACAACAGCAACACCTGATCAGCTGATTCTTGAGGCCTCTCTGATTGGTCAAAACTGAAGAGCAGACCCTGATTGGTCTTGTAGCTACAGTAACACCTGATGAGTATTATTTCCATAGTATTGAATAATCTCATGTTTATTGATGTGTTTGTAGGTACTGGACGTCTCTCAGTAATCTGGTGGCTTCTCTCCTGAACTCAGTCCGCTCCATCGCCTGTCTGCTGCTGCTCCTCTTCCTCTTCATCGTCATCTTCTCTCTGCTCGGGATGCAGGTGTTTGGAGGGAAGTTCAACTTTCCTGACCGGCCAAAACCACGGAGTACCTTCGACAGCTTCCCTCAAGCCCTCATTACAGTCTTCCAGGTAAAAACACCAATTAAGCCCTAATCACCGTCTTCAAGGTTGGAACACCACTAAAGCTCTCATCACAGTTTCAAGGTAAAAACACCAATTATGCCCTCATCCCCGTCTTCAAGGCAGGAACACCCATAAAGTCCTGAATACTGGTTCAAGGTAGGAACGCTAATAAAGCCCTCATCACTGTCTTTAAGATAGGAACACCAATTAAGCCCTAATACCCATCTTCAAGGTAGGAACAACACTAAAGCCCTCATCACAGTCTTCAAGGTCGGAATATCAATGAAGCCCAAGTCATTGTCTTCAAGGTAGAAACACCCATAAAGTTTTAAATACTGGTTCAAGGTAGGAACACCAACAAAGCCCTAACCCCTATCTTAAGGTAGGAACACTAATAAAGCCTTCATCACCATCTTAAAGGTAGGAACACTAATAAAGCCCTCATCACCGTCTTCAAGGTAGGAACACTAATAAAGCCTTCATCATCGTCTTCATGGTAGGAACACTAATAAAGCCTTCATCACTGTCTTCAAGGTAGGAACACTAATAAAGCCTTCATCACCGTCTTCATGGTAGGAACACTAATAAAGCCTTCATCGCCGTCTTCAAGGTAGGAACACTAATAAAGCCTTCATCACCGTCTTAAAGGTAGGAACACTAATAAAGCCCTCATCACCGTCTTCAAGGTAGGAACACTAATAAAGCCTTCATCATCGTCTTCATGGTAGGAACACTAATAAAGCCTTCATCGCCGTCTTCAAGGTAGGAACACTAATAAAGCCTTCATCACCGTCTTCAAGGTAGGAACATTAATAAAGCCTTCATCACCGTCTTAATGGTAGGAACACTAATAAAGCCTTCATCACCGTCTTCAAGGTAGGAACACTAATAAAGCCTTCATCACCGTCTTCAAGGTAGGAACACTAATAAAGCCTTCATCACCGTCTTCAAGGTAGGAACACTAATAAAGCCTTCATCACCGTCTTCAAGGTAGGAACACTAAGAAAGCCTTCATCACCGTCTTCAAGGTAGGAACACTAATAAAGCCTTCATCACCGTCTTAATGGTAGGAACACTAATAAAGCCTTCATCACTGTCTTCAAGGTAGGAACACTAATAAAGCCCTCATCACCGTCTTCAAGGTAGGAACACTAATAAAGCCTTCATCACCGTCTTCAAGGTAGGAACACTAAGAAAGCCTTCATCACCGTCTTCAAGGTAGGAACACTAATAAAGCCTTCATCACCGTCTTCATGGTAGGAACACTAATAAAGCCCTCATCACTGACTTTAAGGTCAGAACACCAATTCATTTCTAATTACCATCTTCAAGGTAAGAACAGCAGCTTCTCTGCAGGCACCTGGGGCACCTTCCCAGGCCTGATCCAGCTCATCACATACTGGGTGCCCAGCAATGGGCTGGTCCAGGCAGTGGGGGGCAGGTGTGGGTTCTCTTTGGGTACTCTGAATTCTTAGGCTAATTTGCTGACTCTATATTGCTCATAGGTGTGAGTGTGTCTGGTTGTTTATCTCTTTAAGTCAGCCCTGTGATTGGCTGACAGCTGGTCAGTGTGTCTCCCAATGACAGTTGGGATTATCTTCAGCCCTCCGTGACCCTGAGTGGTATCAGTTGAATATAGATGACTGGATGAATGTAAAGATGGCTGTAATGATGGCATTGACGATTTGAAAGATTGTGACTCTGATCTAATGCTCAACGATGTTTTTCAGATCCTGACGGGTGAGGACTGGAACGCCGTCATGTACGATGGTATCATGGCTCACGGTGGACCGAGCATGCCCGGCATCCTGGTCAGCATCTACTTCATCATCCTGTTTGTCTGCGGCAACTGTATCCTCTCACTGGCAGTATAGATCTATGACCTGTCTATATTCAGTCACATAGAGATAGAGTATATAGATGTGATCTTTAACTCTAGTGTTCAGTCATCCTCCTGAATGTGTTTCTGGCCATCGCCGTTGATAATCTGGCTGAAGCTGAGTCTCTGACGTTGGCTCAGAAAGAGAAAGCTGAGGAGAAGAAACGCAAGAAAGCTCTCAGGTTACCGTCTTCTTTTTCTTCTTCTTAACTTTAAAATAAGAGATCCTATCAACTTCCAGTGTGATGGTTGTTGTCGCCCTGGCAATGGCTCTTTTGCACTCCTGGGGCTCTTTGGTTTGTGCTGTTGGAGGGTTTTCAGTGTCTTCATCTGTGATTTCAGCTTTGCACCATAAAGTTAGCTTTAAGACTCTTCTAAAAAGCTCAGCTACCCACTGTTATTAATAACAAAAGTTCAAGTGAAGAGCATTTCATTATTGTAAAATAGATAAGCCTGCTTCCTGTTTAACAATCACAATGACTTCTGTTGATTGCCTAAATTTCCTCTCTGTGTCGATCATAGAGCCAACATGCCTGAAAAAACCTCAGAGGAGAAAGCTAACCTAGCTAAGAAGTTAGCCGAGCAGAGAGCTAAAGGAGTGGAGGGAATACCGACGACTGCCAAGGTGAGGCGCTACAAAGCCTTAAATGAAATAAGGTCCTTACTAAATATCCATCCATCCATTTCCTATACCCCTTATCCCGTTCCAGGTCACGGGGGGGGCAGGGTACACCCTGGACTGGTCGTCAGTCAGTCATATAGAGACAGACAACCAGGCACGCTCACATTCACACCTACAGGCAATTTAGAGTGATCACTTAACCTAATGAGCATGTTTTTGATGGTGGGAGGAAGCCAGAGAACCCACACATGCACGGGGAGAACTAAATATCTAATACTAAATATCTTTAACCCTTTAATCACATATATTTAACAGCTGTTTATTCTCTGATCTTCAGCTGAAAATTGACGAGTTTGAGTCCAACGTTAACGAGATCAAGGATCCATTTCCTCCAGCTGACTTTCCTGGTAAATCCTTATCCAATCAATCACTCTGATCTCAGTGACAGATTCATTGACTGAATAATTGATCAATCCCTGTTGTTCTGATCAGGTGATGATGAGGAGGAGGACCCTGAGATCCCAGAGAGTCCCCGTCCTCGTCCCATGGCCGACCTGCAGTTGAAGGAGGAGGCCGTTCCAATGCCTGAGGCCAGCTCGTTTTTTATCTTTGGACCACAGAACAAGTAAGAAAATGCTGATACATAATCATCTGACCAATATGATCAAATGCTAAATATTATCTCGTATTTAACCCTTCATGGTCAGACCAAATCACACCAAATCAATCTGGTGTTTAATTCCTCAGGTTCAGGAAGCTTTGCCATCGGATCATCAATGCCACCACCTTCACCAACATCATCCTCCTCTTCATCCTCCTGTCCTCCATCTCTCTGGCTGCTGAGGACCCCATCGACCCAATGTCCTTCAGGAACAAGGTGACCCACCAGCCACCAACCTTTACATTTACACAAGTTTGTTGGACAGTTGATTTCTTAGTTGGTTGTCTGATATGTGAGTTGATTTGTTGGTTAACAGGATGGATGGTTGATTAGATCATTGGTTTGTTTGAGTGGTTGGTTGGTTGGTTGGTTGGTTGGTTGGTTGGTTGATTTTATTTGGTTCATTGGTTGATTTTATTTGGTTCATTGGTTGATATGTTGGTTGGTAGGACTGTTGGCTGTTTGGTTGGTTGGTTGGTTGGTTGGTTGGTTGGTTGGTTGATTTTATTTGGTTCATTGGTTGATATGTTGGTTGGTAGGATTGTTGGTTGTTGTTTGATTGGCTGTTTGGTTGGTTGGTTGGTTGGTTGGTTGGTTGGTTGGTTGGTTGGTTTTATTTGGTTCACTGGTTGATATGTTGGTTGGTAGGATTGTTGGTTGTTGTTTGATTGGCTGTTTGGTTGGTTGACTGGCTGGTTGGTTGGTTCGTTGGTTGATTTTATTTGGTTCATTGGTTGATATGTTGGTTGGTAGGACTGTTGGCTGTTTGGTTGGTTGGTTGGTTGGTTGGTTGGTTGATTTTATTTGGTTCATTGGTTGATATGTTGGTTGGTAGGACTGTTGGCTGTTTGATTGGTTGGTTGGTTGGTTGGTTGGTTGATTTTATTTGGTTCATTGGTTGATATGTTGGTTGGTAGGATTGTTGGTTGTTGTTTGATTGGTTGATTGATTGGTTGAGTGGTTGGTTGCTTGATTGGTTGGTTGATTAATTTTTTGGTTTGGTGGTTGATATGTTGGTTGCTTTGTTGGTTGTTTGATTTATTGGACAGTTACTTGGTTGATTGTTTGGTTGGATGGTTGAATGTTTTGTTAATTTTTTGTTTGGTAAGTTATTTGTTTGGTTGGTTGGTTGTCTGATTGGCTGATTGACCAGTTTGATTTTTTGGTTGTTTATTGTTCAGTGGGTTAGACAGTTGTTTGTTTGTTGATTGACTGGTATATTAGTTTGATGATTGTTTGATTTGTTGGACAGTTACTTGGTTGATTGTTTGGTTGGATGGTTGAATGTTTTGTTGATTAATTGGTTGGTTGGTTGGATGGTTGATTGGTTGTTTGTTGGCCAATTGGTTAGACAGTTGATTGGTTGGTTTGTTGAACAGCTGAATGGTTAGTTTTGTTTTTTGTTTTGTGTTTCTTTTTTTTTTTTTTTTTTTGGTTGAACTTAATGGTTTGTTGAATGTTGGTCGGTTGGTTCATAGTTTGATTGGTTGGACATTTAGTTGGTTGATTGTTTGGTTTGGGCAGTTGGTCGGATTGTTGAACAGCTGAATGGTGAGTTTGCTGATTGGTTGGTTGGTTCGGTGAACAGTTGAATGGTTTGTTGATTTGTTAGCTGGTGGTTGCATTGTTGTTCTGGTTTGTTGGTTGGTTGGTCAGTTGATTAGCTGATAATTGATATGATAAATTTGTTGTATAACGGTAATTATCACAGATTGTTTTTTTTGTTTGTTTGTTTGTTTGTTTTTGCTTGGTGTTTATTTCCAGGTGTTGGCGTATGCTGATATCGTCTTTACTTCAGTGTTCACAGCTGAGATTGTTCTAAAGGTGAACATTTTTTTCAGAATTCATGTTTTTATCTTCTTTTTATAAAACACAAACAAAAGTGAAACAGTTCTGCATTGACAAGTTTATCACCATGTTTCCTTCCTGCCTGTTGTCTTTGAAATATCAAGAACATTTTCAAACATAAAACATTTTAATTAAACTGTTACAGATAACGACTAAACAACAGACAGCTAAAATAATAAGAACAATGACAAGAAGTGAAAAAAAAAAAAAAATATATATATATATATATAAAAAACGTAAATGCTGTACAGATGTGTCTATGATGTTTGCTGATGATGTCTGTGTTTAGATGACCACGTACGGAGCAATCCTCCATAAAGGATCCTTCTGCAGAAACTCCTTCAACATCCTGGACCTGCTGGTGGTCAGCGTGTCCCTGCTGTCTATGGGCATGGAGTCAGTATGAATATTTATTATGACTGTTATCATGATTATTATGATTATTATTATTATTATTATTATTGTTATTATTATTACTGAATTGAAATTTATCAAAAAAATTACAATTACTGTTGTTATTACTGGCATCAATCTAATTTGTTTCTAATTGACTGAATGTCTTCAAAGATTTTTGAAGTTTCTGGCTGAATTCCTGAATTAAGAACCATAACACAGAGAAAAAAAATTGCTGTGGTCTCTTTGTGGTCAGGTCCAGTGCGATCTCTGTGGTGAAGATTCTCAGAGTGCTGAGGGTCCTGAGGCCCCTGAGGGCCATCAACAGAGCCAAGGGACTGAAGGTGAGAGACGCTTTTGGCCGTGTTTCAATAGTTTTGGCGTGCTGTCAGACCGTGAGGTTCAGAGAGGTTTGGGGGAATGCCAGTCTACATTCTGGTCTCTATGAGGACATGGACGAATCTGGAGTCTGGATTATCCTCCTGTTTGTTTATGGAGAGACAGGAATTTGACCAATCAGGCCCTCAGCTTTCATTCCCTTTAAGAACAGGGTGTTCATGTCAGCTGACGGTGTAGTTTTAGATTTTTTTCTTCTCTGAACACAAACAGGAGTCTGTCTGAGAGCTGCTGATGGAGAGTCGAGATTTTTATTCAATCAAACGCTCTAAATCTTCATTTCTGTCTGTTAAAACCTGATAAGAAACGCTCTGATATCAAACCACGGAGATGGCGTGCTGTCAGGTTGTTGATATTTCACTGTCATATGGTCATCAGAACATGTCTAACCCCATTTCAGAGATGGTTCCTTCAAAATTTTATTTAGTTTCAAACCATCTGAGAGTAAAAATGACAACTACGTCAGTTGGAAACTGGACAGACAGACACACTGACCACGCTTGAGCTGACCGCCATCACACTTTAAACTGAACGTCCCGTACCGCCCGGTCAGTGAGCTCCTGTTTCTGACTCTGGTGTCTTTTTTTGCAGCACGTGGTTCAGTGTGTGTTCGTGGCGGTGAAGACCATCGGAAACATCGTTCTGGTCACCATGCTGCTGGACTTCATGTTCGCCTGTATCGGAGTTCAGCTCTTCAAGGTGAGAGGCTAAAAAGTTAAAAATGTAATAATAATGATAATAATAATGATAATTATTACCATTATTATATTGCTATTATTATTATTGTTATTGTTGTTGTTGTTATTAGCATTATTATTATATTAATAACAGTAATAATTATAATAAATAAGAATATAATCAGTAATGATATTAACAATATTATTTTTTTTTTGCTTACATTTTATAATGGTTTTGTTCATACTGTGAAAATGTCTCTGTTTTCTACGTATTTTTATTTATTTATTTATTTTTTCTTAAAGGGGAAGTTTTACTCGTGCACAGATCCTGACCAGATGACTGAGGAGACTTGCAGGTAAATTATACACAGGTCAATAATGCCACATTTTAATCTGACCCTAACTCACCTGTCCCCGCCCCCATCACCTCTCCATCAGAGGCTGGTTCATCAGGTACCAGGAGGGGGCGCTGCATGAGATGGAGCTCCATCAGAGACGCTGGACCAACTCTGAGCTCAACTTTGACAACATCCTCAATGGCATGCTTGCTCTCTTCACAGTCTCCACCTTTGAGGGCTGGCCCAGGTAAGGAGGCACACCTGAGCATAAACCCTTACCTAGAGAACGCCTAAGACATACCTCTCTATTACCTGCTCCGTGTTGGTCCCAGACTCCTGTGTACCCCCTAATCTAATCTGCTCTGTGTTGGTCCCAGAATCCTGTATAAAGCCATCGACTCCAACATGGAGGACCAGGGTCCGGTCTATAACAACCGCGTGGCCATCTCCATCTTCTTCATCATCTACCTCATCCTTATCGCCTTCTTTATGATGAACATCTTCGTCGGCTTCGTCATCGTCACCTTCCAGGAGCAAGGAGAGCAGGAGTACAAGAACTGTGAGCTGGACAAGAACCAGGTGAGACAAGAACCAGATGACTTTAGAACCAGATAATACAATAACAGGTGAGACAGGAACCAGATGAGACAAGAACCACATAACACTAGAACCAGATAATACAATAACAGGTGAGACAGGAACCAGATGAGACAAGAACCACATAACACTAGAACCAGATAATACAATAACAGGTGAGACAGGAACCAGATGAGACAAGAACCACATAACACTAGAACCAGATAATACAATAACAGGTGAGACAGGAACCAGATGACTCTAGAACCAGATAATACAATAACAGGTGAGACAAGAGTCAGACTGGACAAGAGCCAGGTAATTCACTAATGCTCTAACTCTCATCCGTGTTAAAGGACTCTGTTCTCGTTTGTTTCCCTCCCAGCGTCAGTGTGTCCAGTACGCCCTGAAGGCTCGCCCCCTCAGGTGTTACATCCCAAAGAATCCGTACCAGTACCAGGTGTGGTACATCGTCACTTCCTGTTACTTTGAGTACCTGATGTTCCTGCTCATCATGCTCAACACCATGTGTCTGGGGATGCAGGTACACACAACACACACTTATGAGCACATATACACAACTAATACACCATACTATACAACAAATACACAACTAGTACACTTTACTATACAACAAATACACAACAAATACACTTTACTATACAACAAATACACAACTAATACACTTTACTATACAACAAATACACAACTAATACACTTTACTATACAACAAATACACAACTAATACACTTTACTATACAACAAATACACAACTAATACACTTTACTATACAACAAATACACTAATACACTTTACTATACAACAAATACACAACTAATACACTTTACTATACAACAAATACACAACTAATACACTTTACTATACAACAAATACACAACTAATACACTTTACTATACAACAAATACACAACTAATACACTTTACTATACAACAAATACACAACAAATACACTTTACTATACAACAAATACACAACTAATAAGCCATACTTTAAAACAAAATACACAATAATACACCTTACAATACAACAAGTACACACTTAACAACACGTGTCTGGGGATGCAAGTATTCACACAAAAACCCTAAATATACAGCCATATTCATTTAGTTATTGAGTATTCATGTGAATTTTCTATTAATGTATTTCTGATTATTGTGTTTTTACCTGTTTCAGCACTGTAACAAGTCAGATCATGTGACTCACCTGTCGGACATGTTGAATGTGATCTTCACCGTCCTCTTCACGGTGGAGATGATCCTTAAACTCATGGCCTTCAAGGCAAAGGTCAATGTCTAAAGATTATTATTAATATCTCTGTATATAAATCAGCTCTCCTCTATTAGATTTATGAATTATTACTGTGAACACACCTGGTCTGAGTGGCAGGTGAAACTGGAAAGATTCAGATTGAATTCCGTCACTGTCCTGATGAAGAGTTGACTCTGTTTGATTTTAAAAAACAGAAATTTTCAAACATACATGTATCAATAAACCCAAACCTGGTGTTCTGTGTTTCAGGGTTACTTTGGAGACCCGTGGAACGTGTTTGACTTCGTCATCGTCATCGGCAGCGTGGTGGACGTCATCCTGAGTGAGATCGATGTGAGGAACAACACTTACTCTGACCGAGCTTGAAGAACTTAGAAATCTCTACTTATTCAAAGTTTCTGTGGCCAGACAGCTGCGGATTTATCATTTTTAATGTTCATGAAGCATGCCAAGAACAGCTCTGAGCTGCAGCAGATGAATATATCCATGACTATTTAATCTTTAGTAGTCTTCATATATCATTAAAGATTTAGGGTTTAGAGGGTTAAGGGGCTAAATCCAAAGTCAGAAAAAATAACATTATCTTTATTATTTTCCTATGAAATACAGTCTGATTGAGAAGTGGTTTTAAATTTTATTCTGCCTCAATGTACCTGATGTTTGTTTGTTTAGTTTTTTATTTGGTTCTTTAAGTTTTTTCTGACGTCACTTCCTGTATGTGACTCCTCCTGTAGGCAGCTCTGGCGTCCTCTGGTGGACTTTACTGTCTTCATGGCTGTGCTGTAACTATCACCTGACTGTCACATGATGCATGTCCGTCACATGATAAATGTCCATCACATGATGCATGGTGGTCATATGATGCATGGTCGTCACATGAGGCATGGTGGTCACATGACACATGTCCATCACATGACGTATGTCCATCACATGATGCATGTCCATCACATATTGCATGGTTGTCACATGATGCATGGTGGTCACGTGATGCACGGTGGTCACATGAAGCATGTCCATCACATGACATGTCCATCACATGATGCATGGTAGTCACATGATGTTTGTCCGTCACATGACGCACGTCCATCACATTATGCATGGTGGTCACATGACGTATGTCCTTCACATGATGCATGTTCGTCACATGATGTATGTCCGTCACATGACGCACGTCCATCACATGATGCATGGTGGTCACATGACATATGTCCTTCACATGATGCATGGTGGTCACATGACGTATGTCCTTCACATGAAGCATGTCCTTCACATGATGCATGGTGGTCACATGACGTATGTCCTTCACATGAAGCATGTCCATCACATGATGCATGGTAGTCACATGACGCATGTCCATCATATGATACATGGTCATCACACACTGCATGGTTGTCACATGATGCATGTTCATCACATGATGCATCATGGTAGTCACACGATGCATGTTCGTCACATGGTGCATGGTCGTCACATGATGCATGGTCGTCACATAATGCATCATGATTGTCACACGATGCATGTTTGTCATATGATGCACCATGGAAGTCACATGATGCATGTTCTTCACACGATGCTTGGTTGTCACATGATGCATGGTGGTCACATGATGCATGGACATCACATGATGCATGTCCATCACATGATGGATCATGGTTGTCACATGATGCATGGTCATCACATGATGCATGGTCTCACATGAGGCATGGTGGTCACATGAAGCATGTCCATCACATGATGCATGGTGGTCACATGACGTATGTCCTTCACATGATGCATGTTCGTCACATGATGCATGGTGGTCATATGGTGCGTGGTCGTCACATGAAGCATGGTGGTCACATGACGCATGTCCGTCAAATCATGCATGGTCGTCACACACTGCATGGTTGTCACATGATGCATGGTTGTCACATGATGCATGGTCGTCACATGATGCATCATGGTAGTCACACGATGCATGTTTGTCACATGGTGCATGGTCGTCACATGATGCATGGTCGTCACATGATGCATCATGGTTGTCACACGATGTATGTTTGTCATATGATGCGTCAGGGTAGTCACATGATGTATGTTCTTCACATGATGCATGGTTGTCACATGATACATGGAAGTCACATGATGCATGGTGGTCACATGATGCATGGACGTCACATGATGCATGTCCATCACATGATGCATCATGGTCGTCACACGATCCATGTTCATCACACGACGCATGGTTGTCATGATGCATGTTGTTCACACATTGAAGACTCTCTAACTTCTCAGGCTTTCTTACTTTTTTATTATTATCTATTCTCATTACGGACCAGCTAGAAAAAGCTGGATGGCGTTAACCAAACAAACTATTATGCTGACGTCATCATTAACACCAGCTCCTATCTAAAACAAACTGGTTTCTCTCTGCAGGCTGTGGACCCCATGCAGGCCATCGCTGTAAGTTTAACTTCATTGGAAATGATCATCAATAATCACTTTATCAATAATCAGTGGCATCTAACCCAGCCTGTGTTAAGTCCTCAGAGAACATGAGCGTGTCTGTGACGTTCTTCAGGCTGTTCCGTGTGATGAGATTGGTGAAACTATTGAATCGATCTGAAGGGATCCGGAATCTTCTGTGGACCTTCATCAAGTCTCTGCAGGTTTTTATCTTTATAATAAAAATGATAATTATAATAATATCAGTGATGGTATCTGTGAGCTCTGTCTCTATCCCTCACTCTTTCTCTGCTTCAGGCTCTTCCCTATGTGGCCCTCCTCATCCTTATGTTGTTCTTCATCTTTGCTGTGGTTGGGATGCAGGTACACACTTCAAACCAGCAGCAGAGCATCATTAAATTTGTGTCTCTTTTCTGAACTGAAACTCTTTTATTCATGTATTTAATTGCTTTATAATAGAAAGTATAAAATTAAAAAAAGTAACATTAACTCATTCAGTGTGTCTGTAACTCATACTATGTTTCTACGAATGTTTTATTTTTAAGGATGTTTTTAACTTTTTCTCTACGTTTAACTATGAATTTGTTTTTAACATATAGAGAATAACTCAAGATATTTATTATTGATCGTTAAAGAATGAAATTTAGATTATTTAGACTCTAGTTATACTCAATGTCAACCCTTCTCTTCTAATTTTTCTGGAAGAAAGAGTTTATTTTAGTTAACCCCCAAATTCTCTTATCTTAACAGTCTCCTAACACTCCTTTTTCTGAGCTGACCTTAAACATATCATTATAATACATTATACATCCTGCCAATTAGCTTAACCCTGATGGTTTTAACATTGGATCATCATTCTTACCCAGCAGGACCAAAAGTTTGGAGCTCTAACCATAATGGATTTAGTGAAGCTAAAGTAACCTGAAATATTCTGATCACAGAACATTAGAACAGTGGTTCCAAGACTGGGGTCCTGGGACCCCTAGAGGGGGCGCCAAAGATTACAGAGGAGGTGCACGACCCTGTCTGCTCTGATGGTGTCAAAATTAGATGTACATATATTATTTAAAAAATCACGATTAGAAACATAGTTGTAAGGGACACAGATTTTTAAAAACGAGGACAATCCTTTCAGTTTCAAGCAAAAAAAGTTTACATTTATATGGAAAAAAATCAAAGATCCTGAGATTATAAAGTCATATATTTACCAGAAAAGAAACAGAATTTCAAGTGTAAAGTCTTACATTTTGACAACAGAAACTCAAAAATTTAAAGTTTTAAAAAATCCTATATTTACACAATGTAAAGCCAAAAATGTACAAGAAAACAAACTGAAATAGTGGTTTGATTTTTGATTCGTTATCTCAAAAATAGCAAGTGTTGGTTCACATACATGTACAACTTTTACAGTCAAGAATTTTCTATTTTTCTTGTAAAGCAACAACCTTTTAAGCTTGTATATTTGAAGGTTTGTCTTAAAAATGTAGCGATCCTTTTTATTATTTTTTCTAGAGAAGCTTTAATACACTGTAATAATAATAAATATTTTATACGTAGATTTTCTCAAGAACAAGTGTCTGTAGGTCTATTCTGTTGAGATTTAGTAGGTAAAAACAATTAAAATTGTTGTGTAATTTTTCCAAGTGGGTTCGGGGGGTCTTATCTTTAAGGATTAAAGGTTGGTAACCTGTGCATTAGAACATAAAGATCAACAATCAATAGAAGAATTAGAGCATGTGATTAAAGCTGATATTTAGGGTTCAGGGTCTGTGGTTCTATTGGATAAATAATGCTATGTATGCTATCTGACCTTCATGTAACACATCATCTTTCTGTCCCCAGATTTTTGGTAAAATCGCGTTAGTTGACGGGACGTACATCAACAGAAACAACAACTTTCAGACGTTCCCACAGGCAGTTTTGCTGCTGTTCAGGTGAGTTTACCTGTCCCGGGTTTAAAGAGAACATTAGGATCCAGGTTCAAACCAAAAGGTTGTTTAAGACCCATGAAGAAGCCTCAGCCAATCACCGTGACTCGCCGTCCATCAGACATTATATCTACTATTCTGTATGGATATTTTTCTAGTTTATCATCAGTGTCACTATTGTTTAAATGAAGGAACATTCTTTTACTGCTGAGCTCGTTTAGACTACAGACCATCCTCCAGAGGGAAAATATGAACAATTATTTCATGTTTTAAAGATAAAGAAAGGTTCTGAGTTATTATTCAGTCTAAGTTTAAGTCTTATAAATGTTATTGTTCATATCTCTCAGGTGTGCCACAGGTGAGGCGTGGCATGAGGTCATGTTGGCGTGTATGTATGGCAAGAAGTGTGACCCAAAATCGGACTACCTGCCTGGAGAGGAGAACACCTGTGGATCCAACTTTGCCATCATCTACTTCATGAGCTTCTACATGCTGTGTGCTTTTCTGGTAACAAACACTGAAGAAGACAGAATACTAGGGCTGGAATACAGAGACCTACAGAGAAAGACAGAATACTAGGGCTGGAATACAGAGACCTACAGAGAAAGACAGAATACTAGGGCTGGAATACAGAGACTAACTGAGAAACACAAGAAACAAGGGCTAGAATGTAGAGACAAGGAGAGAAACACAGAATATTAGGGCAGGAATGTAGAGACAAAAAGAGAAACTGAATATTAGGGCTGGAATATAGCAACTAACAGAGAAACACAGAAGACAAGGGCTGGAATTCGGAGACTAAGAGAAACACAGAATACTAAGGCTGGAATATAGAGACCTACAGAGAAACACAGAATCCTAGTGCTGGGATTATAGAGAAAATTTTATATATTCTATATGCCTGGTATCTCATTAATCTGGTATATCTCATATGTTTTGTATATCTCTTGTTTTTTCTATATGTCATTTATCTCATAGGTCTATTATACTGTATCTCATATACCTCTTAATGTCTTGTATTTAGAAGATCAGCCTTGGTTCCCATCTCTAGTTTAACGCCTCATAGTTGAACCCTAAAGGACGTGACAGCTGATTTGTTTAATGACCAACATTCTGTGTGGCTCCTCAGATCATAAACCTGTTTGTGGCCGTCATCATGGATAACTTTGACTACCTGACCCGTGATTGGTCAATCCTGGGCCCGCAGCACTTGGATGAGTTTAAGAAGATCTGGGCTGAGTACGACCCTGAGGCCACGTAAGATCCACCTCCTAGATGTCTGAAGATCTTTTTCATTCAACTATTTATCATGATTATTAAACGTTAATGCTGTTGGCCTTATTTCTGTTCATGCCTTTTATTGATATTTATATCTTTTGTCCTAAGGAGCCACCATACTTTGATAAATCAGTGCTAAATGTCACTACAAATAAATGGTTAACTGCATCTCTGAGTTTTAACTCTATATGTTTCCTGTCACATAGGGGGCGCTTTAGTGTAAGTTTGATGTAGAATACTGTATTTCTGTGAGAAATTAACCCTTTATATTATTGTTGTCCTGTAGGGGGCGTATTAAACACTTGGATGTGGTGACTCTCCTGCGGAGGATTCCTCCTCCTCTGGGTTTTGGGAAGTTTTGTCCTCACAGAATCGCCTGTAAGGTGAGAGCTGTTCCAGTCTGAAATTTCAAAGTTAGATTTAACCTCAGACTTACATTAGAATGGCATGAATCTAATAGCATTAGCAACACAGAGTGCTTACAAAACATAACTAGTCTACCTAAGAGGGGTCCAGAGAGGCTTCCAGACAGAACTAGTCCACCTAAGAGGGGTCCAGGGAGCCTTCCAGCCATAACTAGTCTACCTAAGAGGGGTCCAGAGAGGCTTCCAGCCATAACTAGTCTACCTAAGAAGAGTCTGGGGAGCCTTTCAGACTGATCCCAGCTGTCCCGTCATCGTCAACACTAGATCGTAGCATGTTCGACCCTTTACCATTGATAGTTTATTCCCAGCTGTCTGTGTTTGGGCTACAGAGGCTGGTCTCCATGAACATGCCTCTGAACAGTGACGGGACAGTCACCTTCAATGCCACGCTGTTCGCTTTGGTCAGAACGGCCCTGAAGATAAAGACTGAAGGTAAGACTGAGACCGGGAGGGGTGGATAACAGTCTGACCATGTGTCTGTCTGATGGATGGACGACTGGATGAACAGATGAGTCTTTGATGATAATGTCTCTGATCGTTTATCAGGAAACTTTGAACAGGCTAATGAGGAACTGAGAGGGATCATCAAGAAGATCTGGAAACGGACCAGCATGAAGCTCCTGGACCAGGTCATCCCACCAATTGGAGGTCAGTTGCCATGACACCAACGCTTCTTTTTATTTACATGTTTACTCTCAGTTTGAAATAAATGAATAGATAAATGAACAAACTTTATTGACTGTGTTTTCAGATGATGAGGTGACGGTGGGGAAGTTCTACGCCACCTTCCTGATCCAGGATTATTTCAGGAAACTGAAGAAGAGACAGGAGGAATATTACGGCTGCAGGTCCGCCAAGAAAAACGCCACTAATGAGATCCAGGTGAGATGAGCGCCACTGGTTCCTCTCTGATAAAGTAAAGGGATGTACTAGTGCTGTATTTGTTTGGCGAAGACTAACGGGGGTTTCTCTGATGATGTGGATCAGGCCGGTCTGAGGAACATCGAGGAGGAAACGGCTCCTGAACTTCACAGATCGATCTCTGGAGACCTGGTCACCGAGGAGGAGATGGAGCGAGCCATTGAGGAGGCCACCGACACGATCTTTAGGGTAAAACCATTAAATATTGAACCCTATGTTTAATAATCATACAGTTTAGATAAGGACTAGATCTGGATTAAAACTATGTAAAATACTTTATTTTTATAACTATAGAGTTTAAATAAGGAATAGAATACTGCTCCTGGTGTTTGTTTTCCTGTGAGAGGTAAATGAGTTTTACTCAGGGACAATGTCAGGGTAAGGTTCAGGCTGGATCAAGCAAAGACCCTGTTCCTTCAAAACTGATCCAGGTCCTGTCAGAGTCAGAGCTGATGTTGGGGTGAAGAAATAACCAACATGTTTTTCAGTTATCAGGTTTATGAGAATCACTCAGACACCAGGCCCCCAACATGTCCACAACCGGGGTTATCACCATTAAAGATACAACGTGTTAAAGGAAAAGAATGTTAGAAAACACAGAAACTCTCCAGCAGGATGCCAAAAGGCCCACAGCCTGGGTTATAACTGCTGAAGAGAAGATACAAAGTAAAAGAAAAATAGAATGTTAGAAACCAATAAAGACCCGTGAGCTTTGACCTCTGATCACCAGTGAAGACCCAGTGAAGACCTGTGACACAGAACATATTAGGTAAGATGCCAACATCACCATGGCTGGGGTTATCACCTGTGAAGATATAAAAAAAAATATTAGAGGAATAGAATGTAAGAAACACAGAATGTGCCCACTAAGATGCCAACATGCCCATGGCTGGGTTTATCCCCAGTGAAGACAAAAACTGTGAGAGGAAAGAATGTTAGAAACACAAAACCTCTTCAATACGACGCCAACATGATACTAGCTGGGCTCATCACCAGTGAAGATCAAAATTGATAGAGGAAAAGAATGTGAGAAACAGAGCAAATCAACCAAGATGCCAACATGCTCACAGCCAGGGTTATCACCTGTATCAGATCAAAATGGTTGGAGAAGAATGTTAGAAACACAGAACATCTCCACCAAGATTCCAAGATGCCTGTGGCTGGGGTTATCTCCAGTCAACGTAAAAAAATGTTAGAGGAAATGAATGTATGAAATACAGAATGTCTCCAGCAAGACGCCAAGATGTCCATGGCTATTGTTATCGCCAGAGAAATCAAAAACTGTGAGAGGAAGGAATGTTAGAAACACAGAATGTCTTCACCAAGAAGCCAACATGCCACGAGCTGGTGTTATCAGCAATGAAGATCAAAATTGATAGAGGAAAAGAATGTTAGAAACACAGAATATCTCTAGCAGGATGCCAACATGTACATGGCCAAGTTTATCACCAGTTGGGGTAAAATGTACGAGAAAATGAATGTTAGAAACACAGAATGTGTCCACCAAGATACCTGCATGCCCGTGGACAGGGTTATCAACAGTCAATGATTAGAATTGATGGAGGAAAAGAATGTTAGAAACATAAAAAGACAGTTAATTTGGTTTACCTTTACAAATGCAAAAGTAAAATTTTTGCTCTAAAAACCTGCATAGTAAGAGTAAAAAGCAATTAATTTAAACTTCACAGTACTGAGCAGGTATTTTTAATCCCACATGGGTTTTTACAGTCAAATCTGATTTTTCTTTGAACAGTATGAAGAGAATATAAATGTCTAATCAGGTTTGATGTTATAGGCTGTTACTAAACCTAATGTTGATTTATAGTGGTGGCTCATTGCTGTCAGAAAGAAGAAGCAGTAGAAACATGAATGAGATGCAGCAACAGAACCGCAGCTTCCTGTTGATGTTCATGATTCTTTATGGAGCAGTCTTTGGTGTTTGTACTAACATGGTGGTCCTGTTAAAACTATTGAAGTAAAAGTTTTAAGGAGAAGATGTTGGTCCGCTAGGTTAGTCCTTCTAATGACTCTAAAATTCTACGTACTGTCCCTTTACTCTCGCTGTGGATCATGTCACAGAGGCAGGGCAGTCTGTTTGGGAACTCTGAGCCGTTCACTGGAGACACCAACCAGAGGCCCCTGCAGATGAACGAGGGAAACCCCAACAACACAGCACACCAGGACAGGTACGACAGTGGGATATAGAGCTCAGCAGAGATGATCCTGCAGTAGAACCCTAACGTTCTCCATGGTGGATCTGACTATTCACCGTGATGTCATAACTATCTAACCACTAGATGGCAGTATCTGCTCCTGTAGGAGACTCAAGACTAGATATCAACTTGGTTAAATTCAAATATGGTTTATTTATGAGCTCAAGGAATAGAACTACATTACCCACAATCCTAGAGTCCCAGGGGTGTCTCTGATTGATGATACATTGATATGATTAGCACCTAATGGACAGTTTTAAAGACCATAACAGAGACATAGGAGCACCAATCAGACTCCAGCATCATTAAACCTCTACAGTAAGAGTACCGCTAAAGAGATCTAGACCTCCATTAATCTGGTGTCACTGGAAAAACTAACACTGGTAATGAATGATAGACTCAAGCTGGATTATGGGAAGTGTAGTTCCCTGATTTCTACAGTCTGGTCCCTCTGTCTCTGTTATTTAATAGTTTGTTTCTGGACTGATTCAGATGTTTACCTATTAATACTCCGGTCTCTGATTGGTTCAGGTCAAGGATTCTAAACACTGATAAAGGATTTCATGAATCCTGATTGGAGGATAAGAGTGGGGGTTAAGCTACAGAAACCAGACATTATGACAAGGTGGGCAGGCTCTGTTCAGCTCTTTTTATAACTTTTTTTATTTCTATCCTTCTAGTCTTTTCTGATGCCTGAAGACTTTTGACCTCTGATCACCTGTGACTTTTGACCCCTCATCCCAAATGAAGACCTGTGACACTTTACCTCTGATTACCAATGAAAACCTGTGACCTTTGACCTCAGCAGACCCAAAAAAATCACCAAAATGTTCTTCAGTTATCATCTTTATGAGAATCACCCAGACAGACACCAAGATGCCAACAAAAGAATGATAGAAACACAGAACATCTCAACCAAGATGCTAAGATGGCCATGGCTGGGGTTATCGGCAGTGAAGACAAAGTATGTAAGAAGAAAAGAATGTTACAAACTCAGAATGAATTCACAAGACACTAAGATGCCCACGACTGGAGTTATCACCAGTGAAGAGAAAAAAGAGGTTAAAGGAAAAGAATGTAAGAAATACAGAACATAACAACTGAGACACCAACATGTCCATAGCTTGGGTTATCACCAGTGAAGACTAAAACTGTTAGAGGAAAAGAATGATAGAAAAAGAGGAAGCCTCCACCAAGATGCCAACATGCTCATAACTGGATTTTTCACTTCTGAAGATTAAAATTAATAGAGGAAAAGAATGTTAGAAACACAGAACGGATCAACTAAGATGCCAACATGCCCATGGCCAGGGTTATCACTGCAAAAGATTAAAATTAATAGAGGAAAAGAATGCTAGAAACACAGATTGCTGGGGTAATCACCAGTAAAGATAAGAAAGTGTCGGAGGAAATGAACGTAAGAAACAGACTGGCTTCACCAAGACGCCAACATGCCCATAGCTGGGGTTTTTCACCAGTTAAGACAAAAGCTGTGAGAGGAAAAGAATGTTAGAAACACAGAATGTCTTCACCAAGATGCAAACATGCTCATAGCTGGGTTATCACCAGTGAAGATCAAAACCGTAAAAGGAAAAGGATGTTAGAAACCTTGAAAGACCTGAGACCTTTGACCTCTGATCACCATTGAAGACCTCACCTTTGACCTCTGATCACTAATGAAGACCTGTGACCTTTGACCCCACTCTCATATTCTGAGTCTTTTCAGAATAAAAGTCCTCCATTAGTTTAGGTGTTTTTCTAGCCCTGTCAGATGATTAAAGACTGTATGCTGTGAACATTTCTCTGCTCCTTTTTCCTCCATGTTTGTTAATAATGGGGCTTCCCCAGTAAACTTGATTCATATGTATGAGAGTATACATCTTTGGGCAAATATAGTTCAGTTACATCTTTAAAGTGGCATCCATTACAGCCAACATCATTCATTTTAAATGCAATTTTTTCTTAAAGTGTGCCTAGTATTTTAAAACCGTAACACGATGTAGTCAAGATCAATCATGTTCACTTCTTCTGCTTAAAAAAGGGGAAGAAACTGATTTTTATTTATTTTTATTTATTTATTTATTTGTTTTTAAACAGGACTAAGGTCTAAAAAGGATGTAGGGATAGATACATACATTAAGAACAGGACTGGAGTCAACCAGAAGTCTGGACTCATTCAGTGATATAGACCATATTTATTTATTTATTTTCTTTATTTTTCAGAATTTCTCTTACAGCTCTATTAAAACCTCCCAGTGGTTTAAATCAATTATGTTCTAGTTTTTCTCTCTAACATTTAATTAAATACTTCTACATAAAATCAAGTGGGTAAATCCATTATCAATGAATGGTAGAAAACTTGAGAACAAACATATTAACTGGTACAGATGTGTTAATAATGATGTTATTGATATTAATGATAACATTTCTAAAAACCAGAAAAAAACTTTTTTATGTTTATTTAGACATTCAGTGAATCAGTGTTTAAATAAAGAAGCTCTTTACTGATGAAACATTTTTAAAGTTGACAGGTGGAGTCCTTTCCAGGACGCCATCTTGGTGAGGGGTGATAATGACCCGTGTGCCTGACAACGTTACCACCTCACTAAAACATGAGCTTAATTATAGACTGGTTAAATTTATCCCAAACATCTGATATTTATGATCAGGGAGAGATGGTAATGTTTTACCTTTATTTGGAAAAGAGGGAGGAGCCATGTTTGATCTTACTCCAGTCCAAATGTTGCCTATGACATCATGTAAGAGTCCAGCCTTTTATTCTTTGATGTTTCTGTAACAAAGATCTGATATAAGCACTTCTAAATCAGATTTTCCTCCTGACATCACTCAGTTTTGTTTCCTTTGAGCTGTTCTCACCCCTCTCCAAGATGTCCGCCATGTAAACATACGTCTCATATATCAATGTTGTCATGGCTAATGCTAATGCTAATATCTGCTGAATCGCTTATCCACCCTGATGCTAACGTGACTTTACATCCAATGATTTTCTCCTCAGGTGGTCAGTGCCCACCCACAGGTAGTCGGGGGAGACAGATGTAGGCGGCGCCAAACAGGTTTATGTTGATAGGGTTTCCATCCAATCGGATGTCCTCCAGGTTTCTACGTATGAAGTTCCTGTCATGGCTGTTACAGAACGTGTCCACATGGAGGGACTGGATATTGTTGTTCTGGGGAGAAAAAATCAGGTCTGATCAATACAATGATTGATTAGTAAATAATCAGAAAATAAAGATTTATGGAGAAGAAAACAATGGTTGATAGAACCAAGAGAACGTAGTCTATAAAGAACCTGAAGGACATAGTTTGTAAAACCAGGAGAACATATTTTAAAGAACTGGAGAAGGTAGTCCAAAAAAACAGGAGAACATAGTTTAAAGAACCTGAAAGAACATAGTTTAAAGCACTAGGAGAATGTAGTCTAAAAAACTTGGAGAAAGTAGTCTAAAGACCCTGAAGAACATCGTCTAAAGAACCTGGAGAACATAGTCTAGAGAACTTAGAGAATGTTCTTTAAAAAACCTAGAGAACGTAGTCTAAAGAACTTGGAGAATGTTGTTGAAAGAACATAGAGAACATAGTCAAAAGAACTTAGAGAATGTTGTTGAAAGAACCTAGAGAACATAGTCAAAAGAACTTAGAGAATGTTGTTGAAAGAACCTGGATAACGTAGTCTAAAGAACTTGGAGAATGTTGTTGAAATAACCTGGATAACGTAGTCTAAAGAACTTGGAGAATGTTGTTGAAATAACCTGGATAACGTAGTCTGAAGAACTTAGAGAATGTGGTTGAAAGAACCTAGAGAACGTAGTCTGAAGAACTTAGAGAATGTGGTTGAAAGAACCTAGAGAACGTAGTCAAAAGAACTTAGAGAATGTTGTTGAAAGAACCTAGAGAACGTAGTCTAAAGAACTTGGAGAATGTTGTTGAAAGAACCTGGAGAACATAGTCAAAAGAACTTAGAGAATGTTGTTGAAAGAACCTGGATAACGTAGTCTAAAGAACTTGGAGAATGTTGTTGAAATAACCTGGATAACGTAGTCTAAAGAACTTGGAGAATGTTGTTGAAAGAACCTGGAGAACATAGTCAAAAGAACTTAGAGAATGTTGTTGAAAGAACCTGGATAACGTAGTCTAAAGAACTTAGAGAATGTTGTTGAAATAACCTGGAGAACATAGTCTAAAGAACTTGGAGAATGTTGTTGAAAGAACCATTGAGAACGTAGTCTAAAGAACCTAGAGAACGTAGTCTAAGGAATCTGGACGATGTGGGATAACAAAACAAAGGGAGTAATCTAAAGACAAGTGGAACATAGTCTAAAGAACCAGGAGAACATAGTCTTTATAGGTTATTACAGAAGTGTAGGTGTTGGCATACCTGCAAGTGTAGCGCTCTCAGACTGAGTGGCAAAGGGGCGGGAACATAATCCAGGAGATTGTTGGACAGGTAGAGGAATTGAAGTTGACTCATTTCCTGCAGAGAGAAGCACACACTGTAATACACAGGAATGTCCACCAGGGGAGCTCTGCTGCAGCATTACACCATTACACAGTGGTAGAATCAAATCCAAGTGTCCTGATGCCTCTGCTCTAACAGGTTTAAATCAGCTGAGGTTGATAAATAGTCTGTTGTCCTGCCAGCCTTCACCCAGGTGATCTGTCTCCATGACAACAGATTAATCACCGTGAAGAGTCTCTAACCTGACATACCACAGAGCTCCTCTGCTCCGTCTAACCAATCACCTTGGTTCTTACCTTAAAACCCTCTGCGTGGACGCCGCGGCTGCTCAGCTGGTTGTTCCTGACGTCGAGGACTTTCAGAGAGCGAGGGAGCTCAGGTAGCATCTTTAGGTTATTATCAGCTAACAGCAGGTCCTCCAGGTGAGACAGAGACAGGAAGACGTCCTCGTCCATCTCTGAGATCCTGTTCCCTGATAGGTTGACGGACTGGAGCCGCTCTGGAGAAACAAGCAAACAAACAAAAAAAACAAAACATCAATACATTCATTGACTATGGATGCTTTAAATTACCAACATAGAAAACACATCCCATTTCCATGAAAGTAGTGACTGATATCACATGTGCATGTGTGCTGTTTTCTCTAAGTTAGGGAATTAGAGGTTTCTGACTGTTCAACCACGGTCCTGTACTGCTCTGGCCTTGTGATGACCATCCTCCAGACCTGGCCTCCAGGCCTTCAGCTTGTTCACCACCTATCGAGTCTCAACAGTTGGTGGACCACAGCTTACAGTTGGGTCCTCATCACTGAGTCTGCAGCATCCATTTGGAGCTCATGACTGGGAAGATCTGCCAGATACAACTCCTCACAGTAGCCAGACCACGGTTCCCTGACATCTGACTCCTCTATAATGGCGGTATCATTAGGTGCCTCTACTGCAGAGCAGCATGGAGAGGATGCAGCTTACTTGAGGCTCTGTATGGCCCTGTAAGCCGGACAGGCATTACTTGTGCCTCAGTTGTCTCACACAGGCCGTGAACCCTGGCCTCCACATCTCTTCTCATCACCCTTGCAGCCTCACACCTCAGTCTCCTGCCCAGTTCAGTTTTGCCATCAAGTCTTGCCCTGGGATTGTCCTCAATAGCTGGGTTTCCATTACGTTTTTTCGCAAAATAAAAAGCGTTATTTCTTAAATCTCGATTAAGTACAGTTGTGCTTTGAATGCGTTTCCATTGAAGGGAGTTTTGGGCATAGGCCTTGCAGTTCTCATAAAATCTCATCTCGCGTGAACCCGCTGCAGGGAAGCTTGTGGCTCAAAACCTGTTGTGTGTCGGTACGGTTTGGTTATGCCGGTTGCCTTGATAATTATGAACAAAGACGAAGGCAACAGATAATAGTTCAGAGGTAAAGTCCGTATGTGTGGCAAAAGCCATGCATAAGGGTAGAAGTATGATGTTAAGAAAAGTCTCGTCTCTTCTTCTGTCTACACGTACCGCGCCATGTTGTCTCGGAGTGACTGGTCATGTGACACCATACGTCACGTCCCGTGACTTGTAAATGCAGAAAAGGTGTTTCCATTGCACTTTTGTGATATATATTCTTTATCGAAACACCTGAAAAACCTCCTCATGAAAGCGTAAAAACTTTTTTGCGATATTTTAGGGTTTTTTTGAAATTCAGGTGTTTCCATTACCAGTTTTTTATTGCGCTATTTCGATTTTGTGCATTTTCAAGTGTAATGGAAACCCAGCTAATGATACAATGTTTTCTCAGGGATGAGGCCCCCCCCTCTGCCTCGGTAACCTCAGGATGCATTCACTGGCAGCAGCAAGGGTACCAGACCCGAAGTCCGCTCAGAGAGACCCAGGACCTAAAGAGGTATCTGGTGTTCCAAGAGTGGCAGAGCCCAACCGCATACTTCTGTACAACATCTGACTCCCCAAGCCAACTGACATCCAATCTGATTTGTCCAGAGTCCACTTTCCAGGGGCATCTCAGCTGCAATTTCAGGGTTGTGACCTAAATGCAATGGGCACTACTAAAGAACTGGGCACTCCTGAAAACCCGTCAGTCCCTGAAAAGCCCCCAGCATCCGCTTACAAGTCTATGGTTAATCTGTTTCTTCGTTCTTCGACGTCACCAAGAACAACTGAGACATCATCACCAGGGACAGAATCTACCACCGAGGTGAGTGCAGAGCACTTCTATCGCAGAGAGTTCACTCACCCCTGTTGGAGCATAGACTGTGGCAAACCAGACCAAACCCAATGAATGGGTCAGTCTGGCGTGCAGTAAAAGCTCTAGATCGACCTTACCTCCAGTATCAAGGCGGCAAGTTGGCTTGAAACCACCAGTACCACCAGTGTGGCACCCAACAGCACAGCCAGACCAGTAGAAGGTGTATCCACCCACACTAGTCTCACCTGGGCCAGGGTGCCTCAACTCAGAGAGGGAAAACGAGCCAAGTCAGCTTCCTCGACGTCGCAGGTATGTGAGATTCCTCCTGAAGAGAACTCATGTTCCAGGTACTGACCCGGATTGACTGGCTCAGGTTGACTGGAACCAGTTCATAGGATACCCAAGGGCTTTGTTCCGCCGCCTTCATGCGATGTGCAGCTCATCTAACAGCTGCAGCATCAGGAGTACTACGCAGAGGCTCCGGAGGTAAGGGACCCTTGACCCCCCTTGATTGGTTGATTAGTTCATTGATCAATTGATTGGTTTCTTACTCAGGTAGCTGAAGTCAGTGTTCTTGACGTGTCGGATCCTATTGAATCGCCCGTAGAAGCGTGTTGTGTCTTTGGGAAGGGGCGGGATCTGGTCTAGACTGATATCATCACAGTAGACGCTCCCACTGATACAGACGCACAGCAAACAGGTAGGCATACCTGCAGATAGACAGGTAGACAGGGGGAGGAGCTTAACACTGGGGATAAAGGTGGTAAACAGGTGTATGAACTGACTTAGGAACCTACCCAGACCGCTGTCAGGTCCAAACAGACCTGGGACCTTAAAATCCAGAGTGGGGGGGTGGGTGGGGAGGGAGGGCTGAGTGGGTGGAGTCATGTCTTCCTCCTCCTCCTCTTCAGGTGTGGGTGGGGGGGCAGGAGGGGCGGTGTCAGGGACCAGAGGGCTGACCTCAATCTGCCAGAGAGAGAGAGAGAGAGAGACCATAACCATGGTTATAGATCTATTAGAGTCATCATTATCACTGATCCCAACCCCCCCCACAGACCTCCTGGTCCAGGTCCTCGTAGTCGTAGCTGTCCCCATAGATGTTGGCGTCCAGGTTATCCCAGTCCACTTCAGCTGTCAGGTCGTAGTTCTCCAGGTCAAACACCTCTCCATCAGGTTCACCTGGGGGGGCCGAGAGGGCAGGGAGGGGGCCCAAAACCACCAGAACCAAGGCCAGCGCCAGGACCCCCATTAGAGACCCCCTCAGCTCAGACATGGAGACCACCTGCTGAGATGGGGAAGAGGTTCAAATGTAGGCCTTCAGCTCTAATGTGACTGTGGTAATGTTGGTAATGTAGTCTTCACTGAATTAAAGGAAAACTGTTCATTTATACAGTCACCAACCTCTCAAAACCAAACTGACCTGCTGGTCTCAAACAGACCCGAGAGAGAATCTTTAGACTGGTTTATCAGACCAGAAAGGAATTCTCCAGAGAAGGTCTCATTAATTTATCCATCTGATAATGAACCATGCTGCTTATCCCAACAAAAAAACATCTAAACCTTTAACTGGCTCTGGCTGGCTGAGTGGGAGAACATTCTGGTCTCTGAGAAAGTTAACAACAACAGGGATTACTTTAAAACACAATAATACGTGTTATTGCAACAACCTCCAGGAGAGGGAGCCAAAGACAAAGACTAAAGAGTCTACCCAGGCTGACCACAGTTTAAAAGTAATGAAGGATAGGGATCAACCATCTAAAACAGATTAAAGGCCAGGACTACAGACGGACAGAAATCCACATCAGCTACACTTAAGAAAATACAGAAAACTAAAGTAAAAAAGTTTAATGATCAAAGGTCTGAATGTCTGTTGGGAATCAGGAAGTGGAAGACAGCCATGAGGAATGAATGTGAGCAGAGAAGAATTAGTACTTTACAGCTCTGAAAGTAAACTGGGATTTTTACCACAGTTTAAATGTTTTATGTGGAGAGGAGGTGATCCAGATCACTAATACTCAGTGCAGTAGACCTCCTAGTGTGGTCTAGCCAGATGACGGGAGACCAGAGCAAAGTCCAAAACTAGACTGCACCAAACCAAACCAATCAATCCTTGCCTTTAATGATGATGCCATCAAATCTTATAAAACATTCCAACCATGCTGTTTAAGCTGATGACATCAAATCTTATCAAACATGTAATCCTTGCCTGTACAGATGATCACATCAAATCTAATAAAACATTCCATCCTTGCTTTTAAAGATGATGTCATCAATGCTTACTAAACATCCTGTCTTGCCTCTAATTATGATATCAATGCTCGTAAAAAGTTCATCCCTTCCTTTAAAGATCATACCAAAACTTAAAACACATTCCATCCATGCCTTTAAATTTGATGTCATCTACGCTTATAAAACATCCTACCTTGCATTCAAAGATTATATCAATATTTGTAGAAAATTCCATCCGTGCCTTTTGATGATCATATCTAAGTTTATAAAACATTCCATTCCTGATTCTAAAGCTGATGTCTTTGAAGCTTTTATAACATTCCATCCTTACATTTTAAGATGTCATCAAAGCTTATAAAGCATCCTTTTTAGTTTTTAGAGATGACATCAAAGCTTGTAAAAAAAATCCCTCCTTTAAAGAGCATATCAAATCTTGTAAAACATTCCATCCTTGCCTTTAAAGATGATGTCATCAAAGCTTATAAAACATTCCATTCTTGCCTTTAAGATTATGTCACCAGAGCTTATTAAACATCTTGTCTCACATTAGGAGATGAAATCAAAGCTTATAAAACAATACATCCTTTTTTAAAGAGCATATCAAATTGTATATAAAACATACTATTCTTGCCTTTAAAGTTGAAGTCATTAAAGCTTAAAAAAACATTCCAACCCTACCTTTAAAGATGATGTCAACAAAGCTTAAAAAAACATTTCATCCCTACCTTTAAAGATAATGTCAACAAAGCTTAAAAAACATTTCATCCCTACCTTTAAAGATGATGTCAACAAAGCTTAAAAAGCATTTCATCCCTACGTTTGATGATGATGTCAACAAAGCTTAAAAAAACATTCCATCCCTACCTTTAAAAATGATGTCATCAAAGCTTATTAAACATTCCATTCTTGCCTTTAAAGATGATGTCAACAAAGCTTAAAAAAAAAGGTTTCGTCCCTGCGTTTGAAGATGATGTCAACAAAGCTTAAAAAAACATTCCGTCCCTACCTTTAAAAATGATGTCATCAAAGCTTATAAAACATTCCATCCTTTCCTTTAAAGATGATGTCATCAAAGCTTATAAAACATTCCATCCTTGCCTTTAAAGATGATGTCATCAAAGCTTACAAAACTTGTTTTCTAACCTTTAGAGAAGACATCAAAGCTTATAAAACATTCCATTCTTGCCTTTTAAAGATGATGTCATCAAAGCTCAAAAAAAAATTTCGTCCCTACGTTTGTAGATGATGTCATCAAAGCTTAAAAAGAACAATCCATCACTACCTTTAAAGATGATGTCATTAAAGCTTAAAAAACATTCCAACCCTACCTTTAAAGATGATGTCAACAAAGCTTAAAAAAACATTCCAACCCTACTTTTAAAGATGATGTCAACAAAGCTTAAAAAAACATTTCATCCCTACCTTTAAAGATGATGTCACCAAAGCTTAAAAAGAACAATCCATCCCTACCTTTAAAGATGATGTCATCAAAGCTTATAAAACATTCCATCCTTGCCTTTAAAGATGATCAGGCCCCCAGTTATCATTCCAATCTTAACAGTCCCCCACTAGATTTTTTGTATAATTGTATACCAGTGTGTCCTTTGAAAGCATGTTTATGACAGCATGAGGGAGAAAAGCTGTTAAACAGTCACAGTTAGCCTCTTAGCTGGTGGCTAACTGGCCTCCATTCATTCTTATCAGCATGTAAAGATACCAACCAGAGGCTCAGAGATGATGTATGGACTGTTGTTAGATCCAGAGGAGGGACAGAGAGTTCTGATACCAGAGTCTGGACTGGTGTCTGAATGAACCAGAACAGACCCTTAATGAGGACTCTAGCAGGGTCTGATCCTGAGTGCTGATGTTCAGAGGAGTGTTTGCTGACAGCAGAGTGTGACTCTGATGTTTGTTTGTTAATGAAAAGACAGCTGACCCCCCTCTTTCTCTGTCTATCAGGAGTTAATGGCGTTCAAAGGGTTAATAAAGCCTCCGCTGGTCTCTGATCAGTCTCAGATTAAAGAATTCCTGCTGAGATTAGAGCTGCTGCTGCACACTGACCCTCTCTCTCTCTGTTTAATACAGCTGCTCTAAAAAACCATTATTCATGCTTTTATTGGTCCTTTCGAGACCGGACTGCCACGTTCTGACCTTCCTCATTAACCCTTCTTCTCCTGATCACTCTGGAGGGTTTTTAAAATCTTCACTGATGTTGAAAGTCTGAGAGAGCTAACAGCCTGTCTCAGCTGTTCTCAGGTGTCCCCCACATATCAGGATCTCTGATCAGAAAAACTGAACCCCAGAGCAGCTCTGATGAGACCATGAAAGGGTTAAATCCTTCCTTAGATTCCTCAGACTCCAGCAGAGAGACTCTGGTAGATCCATGAGATCCATCAGACCTTTAGGCCTTTATTGAGTCCAGTCAGATGGAATCTGGACTAAAATCACCAGGATTATCTCTGAGCATGTAAACTGCTCAAACTGCTGCAGGGATCAACATGAGGAAAGTTTTAGGATCAGCTCAGGGTTATCAGAATCAAACATCCTCAGGGTCATCTCTGATCCGCTAAAGGGTTAATGAAGTATCTGATCCTCTCTGTGCTCTTATTTAATCATACAGAGCCAAAGAAATATTAAATATAATCCTATAATTCTGATCGTTAACATGTCTGCTACACTTACAGGAACTCTGATCACCACTCAGTCTCTAAACACGATCAAACTTACTGATTGTTGATGAAGAGTCCAAACGTCCAGATTGATCCTGATGATCTGCTCAGCCTGAAGCTCTGCTGCTCTCTCTCTCTCTCTCTCTCTGTGTGTTCAGACTGAGAGGACAAAGCTTCATTATGAGCCGTTAAATGGGGGGGCGGGGGGGTTTACTTCAGCCGGCGTGTACTCAGCTGTGACCCCTAAACTCTCAGAGACAGCAGAGCCTGCTGGGACCAAAAATAACTGCAGCCATTTGAATGAAATCTGCTAGTTTACGATGAAGTCAGTTTTACGTTAGTACACTGCAGGAGTTACAGGTCAGATTCATACTGGGACACTATGGGGTTATTATTCATTTCATCAATTTCTTCACTACTTAATATTTCAATATTTCAATATTTGTTATTTCATTACATGATTAGTTCATGATGTCATTTCTTAATTATCTTATTTATTATTTTTTTCCTCACTTGGTTATTTCATCTCTACAATATTTCTTTAATTCATTGTTTATATTATTTCCTTGTTTTAATTTCCTATTACATCACCATTACATATTTAATTTTTTCATAATGTCAGTATTAATTATTTCACTTCTTCATTATTTCATTTATTTAAATTTTCATTATTTCAATTCTTCGTGGTTTTATTATTTTTCATTTTATTTGTTCATTTTTATTCATTCATCTATTTCATTGATTCTACACTTTCATCACCACATTATTATAGTATTTCATTATTTCATTCATTCAATTTTGCATGACTTTATTAAATCACTTCTCCTTTACTTTGTTATTTTGTTACTTCATTATTTCTTACTTTGTTTTTCCCTTTCATTCTTACTTCAGTTTGTTGTTACTTCATTATTTCATTTCTACGTTACTTTGTTAATTCCCTTTTTCATTTCTTAATCATTTTTTTATGTTGTATTTTATTCTGTTACTTTGGTCTTTTTACTTAACCCTCTGGTATCTCTACAAATTGCTGCCTAATTTTTCTTCTAGTGTGCAAAAATGTACAGAATGTATGGTTATTACTGCAAATAAAAAAGTTATATTAGTTTATTTTTAATTGTTTAATTTTTTCCTTGTTTCATCAACTTGTATGGAGTAGTGAGAGTGCCAAATTAAAAAAAACTATAAAAGAATAAGCAAAAAAGTGGAAATATAAAGAGGAATAAATAAAATAAAAAATAAATAATGTGGCTATATAAAGTAATATTAATCCAAAAAATGAATCCATAAGAGGAAAGGCTAATAAAAGTAGAAATATAATTTTTTGTAATTTGGCACACTCACTCCTCCATAAATTTGTGCCATTAACAAAATACCAAATACTCAAAAATTGTCATACCTTTTAACCCTTTAATTGCCATGTTTGTAATGTAAACAAACACAATTTTTTTATGAAAAAAAACACAAATGGATTTTTTCAAGATACTACACTGAAAGTGAATAACTTATTTATGGATGACTGCAGCCTGGTATATGTCATTGATTAGTAGCAACATTGGTTAAAATGCATTAGTAGTTTTACTGTGAGGTCAGTTATTCTAAAATACTCACATTTTTCACCCTTCTGCAAAAAAATGCACACCTTTAAATCACGTCATAAATATACATTTCAAAATTGTTTTACTTTTATTAAATTATATTTTTCTCATTTAAGGTCAGCCCTAACCATAAATGTCAAATACTCATTCATTTTAATTTTTTAACCCTTTAAATGCCATGTTTTATTGATGATGTCACTGCATTTTTAGATGCAAAATACACAAAAAATGTTTTTTATTTGCAGGTTACTACATGAAAATTAGCTAACTTAGTTTTTGATTATAGCACAGACACACTCACAGACTCACACACTGATCTGCACTGAAACAAAACCTCAGAGAGTTCGTGAGAAGGGGAGCAAGTGGAAGTATAACACTGAAATCTGGTGGAAAAACATGTATTTCCTGCCCTCGCCCATATATGGTAAAAGTGATGTCACAGGGTAAAAAATGGTCCTGGTGCAAATGTAAAGCCCCGACTCTCAAATGAAGCCCAGAAACCAGAAAATGCATGATTCAGGCCTTAATGGTGTAAAGATCAAAAGAAGTGGTTTGAATGGGTTTCAATGGGGACTTTTTGCACACCAGGGATATTAACGCTATAAAAAAGGTTTATTTATGTTGGCCTGATTGTTGTGGTTGGGACAGAATTTTGAAAATTGTGCAAAAATGAATGAAAAATACAATACATGATGATATTAATTGTGAAAGAGGACCAAGTTTAAAAAAAAATATCAACTAAGTGTGCATTTTTGGCACAAGGGGCACCAGAGGGATAATATTTTATGTTCCTTTCTAGTTTCCTTACGTCATAATTTCGTTAAATTATAGTTTCGTTACTTTTCGTTGTTTTTACTTCATCGTTTTATTACTTCGTGCATTACTTTCATTACCTTGTTATTTTATTACCTCGTACCTCAAATGGGTGCCAGTAACGTTAAAGTCGTAGTGATCGCTTGTTTTGATGAGCGGTCAACAGGTGCGTCACTTTAATTGAAGCTGACGCAAAGTATTGTGGGTCGTCTTTTCATCTCTCCTTAGGTAAAGGATGGTCCAGTGTTTCCTGGGCTAAAGGAGAAAATAAAGGGAGTAATGAAGCTTCTTTCCTCATTATTTAGAGAATTCCCACAGCCTTTATCATGGCCGACACTAAAATACTTCCGGGTCGTTTCACTCAGTTAGGAACCTTCCTAAACAAAAAGGACTCTTTGGATGTCCCCTTGGTTTTCTTCTTGCCGTGGGGTCCGTCCCAATAGTCCTTTTTGCTTAGGAAGGTTCTTAACTGAGTGAAACGACCCGGAAGTATTTTAGTGTCGGCCATGATAAAGGCGGTTGGAATTCTCCAACTGAAAAGGAAAGGAGCTTCATTACTTCCTTTATCATCTCCTTTAGCCTAGGAAACACTGGACCATCCTTTACCAAAGGAGAGATGAGAAGACGACCCACAATTCTTTGCGTAAACTTCATTTAAAGTGACGCG